>NC_084913.1:737500-752500 GCF_949316345.1 Pungitius pungitius
CTAGTCTGTCCTTTATGGGGTCCTCCTGTCTTTATCTCCTTCTAAATAATTTAAAGTTAACCTCGCACACACACACCAATGTTTCTAGTCCACCCTTTATGGGGCCCTCCGTTTTATCCAAACTATAAGTATTTTTAAATACTTTTAACAACACATTTCAGGATCTAACCTCAGGTTTTTACATGTGTAATTGTCCACTTCCTGAGCTGATGCATGTTTAAAAGGGGTATTTTAAACATGATGCACTGCAGCCCCAAAAATGTTGTTGAGGGGTTCCAACTTTACACCCACATGTTTCTAGTCCACCCTTTATGGGGCCCTCCGTTTTGTCCAAACTATAAGTAACTTTTAATACTTTTAACAACACATTTCAGGATCTAACCTCAGGTTTTTACAGGGGTAATTGTCCACTTCCTGAGCTGATGCATGTTTAAAAGGGGTATTTTAAACATGATGCACTGCAGCCCCAAAAATGTTGTTGAGGGGTTCCAACTTTACACCCACATGTTTCTAGTCCACCCTTTATGGGGCCCTCCGTTTTGTCCAAACTATAAGTAACTTTTAATACTTTTAACAACACATTTCAGGATCTAACCTCAGGTTTTTACAGGGGTAATTGTCCACTTCCTGAGCTGATGCATGTTTAAAAGGGGTATTTTAAACATGATGCACTGCAGCCCCAAAAATGTTGTTGAAGGGTTCCAACTTTACACACACATGTTTCTAGTCCACTCCTTATGGGGCTCTCCGTTTTGTCCAAACTATAAGTAACTTTTAATACTTTTAACAACACATTTCAGGATCTAACCTCAGGTTCTATAGTCAATCAGTACAGTAGGGAGACGATGCTATGGCGCACTAAGGAGCTCCAAGGATGAAATTGTTTTATTAAACATAGATCAATATGTATTTTGGAGTCATTTCTTATAATGACTAATTGCGCCCTAGTCTGAAAGCATACAGTAATCTGAACTACAATCTATCCAAATTCCAACTAATTCATTACTGCAATTGATGATCGATGCAATAGTGTTTCAGTGGCAATTAAAATGTACAATTCTTAAACAAGTCAATTCTGTGCTCCTTTTATGTCTACTTAGGTAAACAAACTGCTATCAAAAGAACCTGGACACCCGAGGAAGCGGCAGCGGTGAACCGGCATCTACGGAGATGCATTACCATGAACAGTGTTCCAGGCAAAGAGGAGTGTCAACAGTGCATTAATGCAGACCCTGAAGCTCTCCGAATGCGAGACTGGAAGGCATATAGAATCACTACTTTGAGACGAAAGTATAAGTGTGAACTTGCTGATGCACCGTCATATTGACAGTGTTAACAGTCTCTTCTTGTGAGGCCTCTTTGTAGGCAATGATAAAGTTAATCTTGTCCCAGTGACTTTTATTTCTGAACACTGAACAATTGTCCAATGAGTAACTGAAACTATTCCGCGCCCCCACAATCAAACGCCCGCATGGGGAGATTTTAGCTTTTACTTTACTAAGTTAATAAAGACAAGAGAACATATTATGTGTTAAGGAGTTTATTTTATGCAATGTCGTTTGAGAAATGGTACTAGGAAAGCGTTGAGTAGTGTTGAGCTGGAGTTCATTATATTAATGAAATTTAATGCCCCATATACCTTATGATGATCTTTGGTTACAATGACATCGAGCCCTACAATGTCTTTGATAAGCAACAAAAAATATGTAAACATGTTATTTCCATCAGAAGACATTGTGTCTTGCGAAGATACAAAGTCTAGAAATGGTTGTCTTGCTAAGATATTAAAACTAGGATTGTGTATGTGTGTGTGAAAGAGGGACTCGCAAGTTTTGAATGTTAGAAACAGAACCCCACAAAGTGACAAAAAAACTAGCAAGAGAAAAAAAGTTCTGAATTTTAACAAATTAAAGTGATGGTAATTATATAGATTTTTTTTTCATCTTACTGGATTTTTTACAATGTTGTAGCACTGCCAGAAAGGGTGGATCCCACATTTGGGTAAAATAAGTTCGGGCCCTACAAAGGAGGAACACGAGTATGTGTGTGTGCGTGTGCGTGTGTGTGTGTGTGTGTGTGCGTGTGTGTGTGTGTGTGTGTGTGTGTGTGTGGAAGATGTCTCTCCATCAATGACACCTTTGTTTGTGACTCTCCTCTGAAACATTACCTGGTGATGCGTTCAGGCGTCTTCATGCGAGGAGGAATTACTCACGTCAAAGTACTATTTACACGCTATTAGTACTGTGTTACAGTACTATGATCCTTCCTTAAGAGTGTACAAAAACATGTTGTGAAATGATTCAGAATTTGACGTACTTAAACCAATCATGAAAATACTACAATATATATGTATAAGTATGCACTTTACGACATACCTATGGAGAATATCATTATAAGTCATTATTACGTTGATGTCAACCGATGGCGGCGCGTGGAACGATGCGCTGGGACCAGAAGGTTGACGGTTTGCATCCCGGCTCCATGTGCCATGTGTCCATAATGACTCCCCAGGCTAAATGTAAAGTATGTTTTATAAAGCTAAATATGATGATAAACTTCATTCATGTTGTAATATGTTGGTGTATTGTAAAAAAAATTATCTCATCGCAGGTTTTAAATAATAAAAAATGGTTTCATTTGAACATAATTTGAGATTAATCTATTAATCCCTAATAAACAATGTGCTGATACATTTTTTACAATGATTTTGAAGTTATTATTTATCTGTTCATAAGTTTTGGCTGATAAGATTCTATTTTAAGTTTGGTCAAATATTTCAGCTTATTCTAACAGTAAAACTTTTGATTATTATTTATTATGGAATCTGATTTTAGTATTTAGAAGTTAAGACGACAGCACATACACACAAACACACACAAACCCATGCACAGATGCAAACAGACACACACAGGTTCTCACAGAGGTGAGAGGAGCTCTATTAGCACCCTGGGCGTAATTACAGCGACTCAGGTGACATCTTACACCGGCTGGAAATAATACATAAAAGGAGTGTGTGTGTGTGTGTGTTTGCGTGGGCTGTCATGATTGTGTCGGCTCATGTCTCTTCATATGGGAGGAAAGTTGGACAACAAAAGACACGGAGGGTAAATTTGAGGGAGGAGAAGAAATGAGCCGACATGTCGACTTCTCTGAAGACCTGAACTTGATCCTCCCGGCAGGTGAGTGTGTGTGTGTGTGTGTGAGAATGTTTGTGTATGTGTGTGTGTTTGAGAGAGTTTGTGTGTGAGAGTGTGTGACTGAATGTGTGTGTGCCTTGCATTATGGTCTGTTTGACTCTAAAAGGACCATCATTCACTAAATGAACATCATGCTGCTTTGAAGAAGACTTGAAACTAGAGACTGAGACCATAAACTCATGTTTACAATGTTTACCGAGGGAATAAATCACGAGAGAAGTAGAGTCATTTCCTCATAGACGTCTATGGGAGCAGAGGAGTCGCCCCCTGCTGGTCACTACACAGAAGTAGAGTCATTTCCTCATAGACGTCTATGGGAACAGAGGAGTCGCCCCCTGCTGGTCACTATACAGAAGTAGAGTCATTTCCTCATAGACGTCTATGGGAGCAGAGGAGTCGCCCCCTGCTGGTCACTATACAGAAGTAGAGTCATTTCCTCATAGACGTCTATGGGAGCAGAGGAGTCGCCCCCTGCTGGTCACTACACAGAAGTAGAGTCATTTCCTCATAGACGTCTATGGGAACAGAGGAGTCGCCCCCTGCTGGTCAAAACACAGAAGTAGAGTAATTTCCTCATAGACGTCTATGGGAGCAGAGGAGTCGCCCCCTGCTGGTCACAACACAGAAGTAGAGTCATTTCCTCATAGACGTCTATGGGAGCAGAGGAGTCGCCCCCTGCTGGTCACTACACAGAAGTAGAGTCATTTCCTCATAGACGTCTATGGGAACAGAGGAGTCGCCCCCTGCTGGTCACTATACAGAAGTAGAGTCATTTCCTCATAGACGTCTATGGGAGCAGAGGAGTCGCCCCCTGCTGGTCACTACACAGAAGTAGAGTCATTTCCTCTTAGACGTCTATGGGAACAGAGGAGTCGCCCCCTGCTGGTCACTACACAGAAGTAGAGTCATTTCCTCATAGACGTCTATGGGAGCAGAGGAGTCGCCCCCTGCTGGTCACTACACAGAAGTAGAGTCATTTCCTCAAGACGTCTATGGGAGGAGAGGAGTCGCCCCCTGCTGGTCACTACACAGAAGTAGAGTCATATCCTCATAGACGTCTATGGGAGCAGAGGAGTCGCCCCCTGCTGGTCACTACACAGAAGTAGAGTCATTTCCTCATAGACGTCTATGGGAGCAGAGGAGTCGCCCCCTGCTGGTCAATACACAGAAGTAGAGTCATTTTCTCAGACGTCTATGGGAGCAGAGGAGTCGACCCCTGCTGGTCACTACACAGAAGTAGAGTCATTTCCTCATAGACGTCTATGGGAGCAGAGGAGTCGCCTCCTGCTGGTCACTACACAGAAGTAGAGTAATTTCCTCATAGACGTCTATGGGAGCAGAGGAGTCGCCCCCTGCTGGTCACTACACAGAAGTAGAGTAATTTCCTCATAGACCTCTATGGGAGCAGAGGAGTCGCCCCCTGCTGGTCACTACAAAGAAGTAGAGTAATTTCCTCATAGACGTCTATGGGAGCAGAGGAGTCGACCCCTGCTGGTCACTACACAGAAGTAGAGTCATTTCCTCATAGACGTCTATGGGAGCAGAAGAGTCGCCCCCTGCTGGTCACTACACAGAATGCAGCTTTAATACATCAAGCTCTTTACCACAAACTTTTAGCATGGAGCATGTTGTTGCATTGAGCCAATTATTCCAATCAGAGCATGGAATGTTAGCATGCTAGCTAGGACAAGGGGATGGGGGGGATTTGGATGCTTTATGGCAGCCTTTACTGTCTGTGTCCATTTCTATCATAGCAAACACAGGGAACAATAACGGCAAATGTATGTACGTATACACAGGTATCATGTGGTGTGTGTGTGTGTTTTTGTGTTTGTGTGTGATCTCTGTGTCAGCCCTTCGACGCCCCTCACACACACGCATGCACATTGACTGATGGCTCTGTGTAATCAATGTAAAGGCTGTATTGTTCGTGTCGGCAGCGGTCTCACATTAGTGTCGGGCCCGGGGGGGGATTCGGGGTGGTGGGTAATGGTAGGCTCGGCTTTCTGCCCGCACTTCAAAGGGGAGGTGGAGATGATACAGCGAGTTGCTTTATGGTCTTTTTGAGTCTACATGGACCATCATTGACTAAAAGAACATCTGCTGTAGTGAAGAGAACTTAAAACTAGACCAAGACCATAAACTCATGTTTACAATGTTTACTGAGGGAATAAATCAAGAGAGAAGTAGAGTAATTTCCTCATAGACGTCTATGGGAGCAGAGGAGTCGCCCCCTGCTGGTCACTACACAGAAGTAGAGTAATTTCCTCATAGACGTCTATGGGAGCAGAGGAGTCGCCCCCTGCTGGTCACTACACAGAAGTAGAGTAATTTCCTCATAGACGTCTATGGGAGCAGAGGAGTCGCCCCCTGCTAGTCACTACACAGAAGTAGAGTCATTTCCTCATAGACGTCTATGGGAGCAGAGGAGTCGCCCCCTGCTGGTCACTACACAGAAGTAGAGTAATTTCCTCATAGACGTCTATGGGAGCAGAGGAGTCGCCCCCTGCTGGTCACTACACAGAAGTAGAGTCATTTCCTCATAGACGTCTATGGGAGCAGAGCAGTCGCCCCCTGCTGGTCACTACACAGAATACAGCATTAACTCATGACAGAGAGGTCGGCTTCCCTGCAGAGAAGAGGCTCTCATAGCAGCGCATTAATGGCCACAGTGTCACATTGACGTATGGTAAGATATCTCAAAGTGGAAATATTAAGAGTAACACTTGACCAGAAGGGGGTTTCACAAAGCCGCTAACCAACACAGCGAGATGGCGCACTTCACTTTATCGTATAAATAACAGTTACAATCAGAAGGTTGATGTAACACAATGGAGCGTATTTACCCGTGTTATTACCGTGATTGCTCCATGGAGAGCTGACATTATGTCGCATGTGTGATAAATGTCAAACAGTAATGAACAAAAGCATGTCAAGTGATTGCCGCTTTAGGTCCGCCGTGTTTTGGAGGACTGATGGTTGGGCGAACAACAGCTGCTTCTTAGTTTAGATGCTTGCGAAAAACGCTGTTAAAGGTTCTATTTACATCAAGTCTGTAAACACTGCAGGAAAAGAGGCTAATGTGAAGCTGCTAAATCCAGTGAAGAAAATGCTCATTTCTTATATATATAACTGTTAATAAGTCATCAGCATGTAGTAAATAAAGACACACAACGGTGAAGTAAAGTTATACAACACAATATTAGTCACACAAGTAAGAGAGGTCCTAAAATTGTATAGAAGATTCATCTGAATTAAAGGACAGATAAACTGAACATAAATGTATGACTGAATATATAAACTATGGTGAGTGTCAACATAAAATGTAAACACCTATTAAACATCACATATAACATTACTCAAAATTACAAATTCCATTGAACACAAAATGAGTGCTGCTTTGTGCTTAGTATTATCCCTGTCAGCTGTAGCTCTGTTAGCTAACACTGTGTGAACTGCACTGCTAGTTGTAGTTCTGTTAGCTGTATCTAAGTTATATAAGCTGTAGCACTGTTAGCTGTAGCTTTGTTAGCTGTAGCTCTGTCAGCCCTAGCACAGGAAGTTGTAGGTCTGTTAGCTGTAGCTATATTAGCTGTAGCACTGTTAGCTGTAGCTTTGTTAGCTGTAGCTCTGTCAGCCCTAGCACTGCTAGTTGTAAGTTTGTTAGCGGAAGCTATATTCGCAGCATTAGTCCGGCTAGATATAGCTCTATTTGCCAGAGGACTTTGACGAAACTGATAACTCGAGGCCGACAGATTAGTTGTAGACAGACGAACACCAATATACGCAAACCAAAAAAAGTAAAATCTCCTCATGATAGCGATACGCAGGTGCTAGCATTGTGAAAGGTCAGAATTGGGTTCCCGGATGTGTTGGGAGCATTGAAGGTCATTTTGGCGACCTTTTAACCAATGTTTAATCTCAACGAAAAACAGTGTTTACAATGACGATGAACTTTCAAAATTAAAACAGTGTTTAGCACAAAAGGTAAGGAGCTAACGCTTACTTTAATCCCACGATTATTTTTATCAATAGTTTTAAATTGCCCGGGTTACGACACCGTTAAGCTGAAACATGCTTTTCAGATACTTGTCAATCACCTGATTTCAGTGCTGCGATTGGATGTTCGGTGGTTGGTGGGCGGGGCTACACACAGAGGAATGTAAAGAGAAAGAGGGAGAGCACTGCCGTTGACCTCTCATTCTTTTGTCTCTGTGAGCAAAGTTTTGCCCCTAAGTGCTGGATACATGATCCAATCCAAACTTTACCCGACACACACACACACACACACACACACACACACACACACTCAAACACACACACACTCAAACACACACACACACACACACACACACACACACACACACACACACACACACACACACACACATACACACACACACACACACTCAAACACACACACACTCAAACACACACACACACACACACTCAAACACACACACACACACACACACACACATACACACACACACACACACACTCAAACACACACACATAAAAGTTCTCACACGTTCTCCATCTCAATTACATCACTCAATAAGATTTATTTATGTATATGTACATATATGCAAACTCAGCTTTACTTTAGAATGACTTTTTCTTCCTTCGCACGCACGCACACACACACACACACACACACACACACACACATTCTTTGAGGACAAAGACAGAAGAGGGAGGTCTGTCAGAGTCAAATGTCAAACTGCTCTTAGCTGCTGTTTGCTAAACACCCCTCTGGTAATGACTTCAAATAGCTTAGCAGAACATGTCCTGTGTGTGTTTTTGTGTGTGTGGGTGCTTCAGAAGAGAAAGAGAAATTGAGGGAGAAAGGGAAACAGGGAGAAGTACTTCTAAGTGTAGCCACCCTTCTCACTTGCACTTGTAGTCTTCATACCCTGTTGCATGGGAGAGGGTCTACTAACTGCTGCTCTACGGTCAAGGTGAGATCAAACTCCCATGCAATCCTAAAAACACCAACAGCAGGAGAGCGAGGGAAAGGTGATGATGAAGAGGAGAACAAAGATGGAGGTGAAACAATGGAGACAGCTAAAAAGAAGATAAATCAGATTAACAGGTTGTTTAAAGAAAGAAGTAAAGGTTTACAAGGTCACCAAGTGAAAACCTGATGAAGAGGAAGCAGGTGTAACACGTTGTTTAATGAGATGAAACAAGTACAGTGCAGGAACATTTAGTTGTAACTTTAACTCGGAACTTTAACTCATAACTGTAACTCATAACTTTAACTTATAACTTTAACTCATAACTGTAACTCATAACTTTAACTTAGAACTTTAACTCATAACTGTAACTCGTAACTTTAACTCGTAACTTTAACTCATAACTTTGACGTGTAACTTTTAGCATCAACAACTTTTAGTATCTCTAACTTCTGATCACTTCATTTTCCATTTTTTATTTTAAACTAATTTTTATGAATTTTAACCTCTAACTAGTAACTTTAACTAGTAACTTTTATTTTTAGGTTTAACTTGTAACTTTGACTTGTAATCGTACGTCTAACTTTTTATTTAAACTTAAACTAAACATAACTAAACTTTTTATTTTGAACTTTTGACTGAAATCAGTAACTTGCAAATTATGTGATTGTTGACTTAATAATGTTTGCTGCCTCTGGTCGATGTATCGCTGGTTGTTACTGGTTGTTGTTGCTGGTTGTCACTGGTTGTTGTTACTGGTTGTTACTGGTTGTTGTTACTGGGTGTTGTTGCTGGTTGTTGACGTTTATTGTTGCTCGTGATTAGTTGATTTGTTGCTGGTTGTTGTTACTGGTTGTTGTTACTGGTTGTTGTTACTGGGTGTTGTTACTGGGTGTTGTTACTGGTTGTTGTTACTGGTTGTTACTGGTTGTTGTTACTGGTTGTTACTGGTTGTTGTTACTGGGTGTTGTTGCTGGTTGTTGTTACTGGTTGTTACTGGTTGTTGTTACTGGTTGTTACTGGTTGTTGTTACTGGTTGTTACTGGTTGTTGTTACTGGGTGTTGTTGCTGGTTGTTGTTACTGGGTGTTGTTACTGGTTGTTGTTACTGGTTGTTACTGGTTGTTGTTACTGGTTGTTGTTACTGGTTGTTGTTACTGGTTGTTACTGGTTGTTGTTACTGGGTGTTGTTGCTGGTTGTTGACATTTTTTTGCTGCTACATGTGCGTCTCGTTTTCCCTCCTCAGTAGGAATGTCAGTAGGAAGATCTCCATCAGGAAACATCAGCAGCGAGTTGAGCTGGTTGCGGCCGGCGTTGCCAGGCAGCCGGGGGGAGTGAAAGATTTCCTGTATTTGCCCCCCCGCGTCTCCTCTCTTGTATTTATTTCTGTCTCCATTTATTTCGTCCACACTTTGCCGCTGAGGTAAAAACACGCCGCGCCACGTATGCAAATCTGGTTAGCTTCGCATCCAAGGCGTGACATTTCAGAAATGTGAAATAAATTGATATGGCTCAATTAGATTGAGACCGCCGCCGTCCTCCCCCTCCTCTCTCCCCCGTCTCCCTCAGCCTCTCGCCTCGTCCCAAATTGCCTCTCATTTGCCGGCTCGCATTCGGAGATCTTAATTATACGTGTTTGCGTAGCGGCATTTGTCTAAAACAGCGAGGGAGCCGCAGAGGGCCGGACGCACCGCGGCTAGCCGCGAGGCTACGACGCGGCTAAAAGCTTATCCCGGCGGGGGAGAGAGGGAGGAGAGGAGTAGGCAAGAAGGAAGTGAAGACAGAGGAGATGAGGAATACAGATGGGAGGACGGAGGAGACAAGGGAAGACAAAGGAGAGGAGGCCGGATGGGGGACAGGTGGGAGGACGGGGGACAGGTGGGAGACGGAGAGGACGTGGAAACAAAGGAGGATGTTGAAAACAGAAAGACAAGGTGAATTTAGAAAGGAAGAGGAAGATAAGACCCACCAGAAGAGAAGAAAGAGGAGGAGGACGAGAAGGAGAAGACCTACCACAGGAGGAGGTGGAGGTAGAAGAGGAGAATGCGGAGGAGTATAAGGAGGAGGAAAAGGAGGAGAAGACCAAATAGAAGGAGGTGAAGGATAAGGAGGAGGAGGAGGAGAAAGAAGAAGAGGAGAGAGAGGAGGAGGAAGAGGAGAAGTTTACTGTAGAGGTTAGACACTGAACACATATTCTTTTATTTCTATTGAACGAAAACAAATAAAAAACAGCATCAACACTGATGTCAACAACAATTAAAAGTTGAGTTTGGGCCATTTAAACAACACAAAACAAGATGCTGCTTGTTGTCATGGGCAACCAACACCAAAAACAACTAATAAGCTTTTGTATCACACATTATATATATAACCCTTACATTATTTATGTATATATATATATTTATATACATCTTAAATACTAACGTACACAGTTGTTTGCAGCGAGCATGTTGAGAGAAAACAGCGTAGTTGACTTTCCTCCATCCAGCAGATGTAACACACACATGCAAAGATGTTTCCAATGGCAACAAACAACCAAATCTACACACATACACACAAACACACACACACATACACACCTATCTTAACCTGCTGACAGCTGATTGGTAGATAAGACAAGGTGACTAAAAGCGGCGAGGTAATCTTCTCTCATTATTTCAATTACAAGGCTAAACGCAGCAATCAGACGCATAATGACGGAGGAATGGAGAGAGAGGGGGGGAGAGAAAGGGAGAGAGAGGGGGGAGAGAGAGAGACATTTTCATTGGTTTCCACATCTGAGGTAGAAACAGAGGGAGGTGATGGGGTGGGGGGGTGGGGGGGGGGTGAGGGGCGGGTGTGAGACAAAAAGAGGAAAATATTTGTATTGATTTCAGAACGATAAAAAGAGAGATTTGCTCGGCGGGAAGAAAAAAATCAATAAAAACATTTGCATCGATTTCTTGGCACAAATAAAGATTTATTTTAGAAAAATAGAGTCGAAGAAGAAAATAAAAATAAAGAGACAAAAAAAAGAAAAGAGAAAATATTTGTTTGGAGGAGAAAAATGTTGGTGAGACATGAATCTCTTTATGTGGTGGAGTAAGAAGAAGATGAGGAGGAAGAGGAAAAGAAAGAGAAGGAGTTTAAGATGGAGGAAGAAGAAGAGAAGAAGCAATGAAGAGGAAAATGAGGAGGAGGAGAAGGAGGACGTGGAGGTAAGGAGGAGTGTGTTGTTGAACGTGGCACAATCTAAATCCAAGTGGTCTGGACTACAGAGGGTTCTGGACTAGTGGTCTGGACTAGACCTCAAAGGGTCACTTAGAGGTGTCTAACTGGGTCTTCTGCTCTCTTGTTAGTCCAGAGAGTCTGAGGAGGTGGACGAAGACGTCTCTGAGTGAATAGAAAGTGACCATAATTAGAGAGAGAAGGGCAGCGTCATTCTGTGTAGTGACCAGCAGGGGGCGACTCCTCTGCTCCCATAGACGTCTATGAGGAAATGACTCTACTTCTGTGTAGTGACCAGCAGGGGGCGACTCCTCTGCTCCCATAGACGTCTATGAGGAAATGACTCTACTTCTGTGTAGTGACCAGCAGGGGGCGACTCCTCTGCTCCCATAGACGTCTATGAGGAAATGACTCTACTTCTCTCTTGATTTATTCCGTCAGTAAACATTGTAAACATGAGTTTATGGTCTCAGTCTCTAGTTTCAAGTCTTCTTTAATGCAGCATGATGTTCATTTAGTGAATGATGGTCCATTTAGAGTCAAACAGACCATGAAGAGGGGTTGCTTTAGGGCGGGGCCTAACGCTGATTGACAGGTGGACACAACGATGTTCAGCCGCACCTCAAGGGTTTTGATTTACTTATGAGCATCAAAGTGACACAGTGATCACAGTTGACTTTTAATAATCAATACACCTCGCTAGCCCTGGCTAACTGCTAGCTGGTAGCTTGCTGTATGCTATGCTAACAATACTCAGACCAGTTCCCTTGCACAAACTAATGTGATCAATCAACCTCCTCTCCCTCCTGGCTTAAAAATCAATATTTACTAGGGCTGTCAACATTAACACATTCCTCTATGCGATTAATGTTACTAAGATTAATGCGAAGAAATATTTTAATGTTAACGTTAGAGTTAACATACTTCGGAGGAAGCAAGACAGTAGGACAAGATGGAGAGAGCTTTTTCAATTGGAAGTAAATTAAACAGAAGAATTGTGCAGAGGAATTCCTCCACGTGTCAAACAGGAGGGGAGCGAGTGGCAAACGGACTACTTAAAGCGCTGCTATGCTAAGCTAGCTGCTATGCTAAGCTAGCTGGACGAGTCGCTAGTTCTTCTAGGAATTCTCTCTCCAAGATGATCAAATGTCTTTAGTTTTGTGTTTGAAATAACATTAACAATTAAACACACACTTTCTAAAGTGATTACTCATTACTAAGATTTAGTCTAAACAATCATTCGTTAAAAACACCATTGTAACAACATTCATTAATCACCATTAATCGAAATGAATGAATTTCAAAAATCTGCCATTAATTAGTTAATTTTGTTTAATCTCTCCTTGATATTTGTAAAAATATTATTCTGAATCCGTTAAAACATTTGTTTGAGGTCGAAACGTTTTTAATTAACAGCTGATCAAAAACAATATTTACAGTGAAAATAGATAACGCGTATCAATAAACACTGTAGGACGACCTGTACTAAAGATCCCACAATGATAAGAGTTCAAATATGTCAGAGGACTCTCCTTTGATTGACAGGGTGGACAGATGCTGCTCTATAAACAGGTAACCTGACCTCCAGAGCCCATCTGGTCTCAGCTCTGTTCAATTCACACTTTACACACACACTGATGGAAACAACACATACACACTGGCTCCCATGACTCACACACACACACACACACACACACACACACTCACACACACACACACACACACACACGGACGAATATGGACGAGCATCAAATAAATATGGCGAGGACACACACAGTGACTCACCTACACACACACACACACGTAAGTGTAGAATCACCGCGTTACCTGTTGTTATTATCAATAAAAATATATACTAATAAATATTATAATGTACGTATAGAGTACCAGTAGAATGTTTGGACACATTTTCTCATTCAATTGAATGAAAGTTTGTTCTACTTTTGACTTGGAAAATAAAGGAATGTATACATACATGTGTTTGTGTGTTTGTATGTATGTCTTTATCAGGGTGAGTCTTCTTCACACACACACACACACTTACTCCTGTTTGATGGAAGAGACGAGCCTAATAGCTACCCAGGATGCATTGTGGCGCCCGATCGCCCGGCAAGCCGAGGCTCATCCTTTCCTCCCTGTTGTTGCCATGGAAACGGCGGTTTGAGTGAAGACGTAATAATAATAAAAAGAAATAAAAACCAACACCTGCAGGTTGGCGTGTTTCTCTGCTCTTCTTCACCTGTGACTTACACAAAATACACAATAAGCAAATAAAACCTCAAATGACCTTCAGACAGAAGCAGTATTTATATCTCCAGTACACATCAAGTACTTCATAGTTTCCATGGTTTTACTACAAAGACAAATGGGGAAAATCAATCAGCCGTGGCCACGACTTCCTAATTTCTCCGCATTCAATTTGTGGAATTTGTGGCCTCGACTTAAAAAGCAGTTGGTTTTTAAAATGCAGGTTTTTACAATTGTTCCTTTCATGAATTCTGACTTGATTTTGATTTGATTTTTTTATATCAAAATAAAAATATTCCACCTACCAAATTGATTCAACATAGTTTGCTGCGTGAGGATCCACGGAGGCGACTGCTGTGTTGCACCGTCTTAAATGAGTGATTTCCTCGATCTGGTGTCTCTGAAGAGACAAAAGTTACAGCAAAGAAAAGATATCACTAATATCAGTCAATACAACGTTCATTGTCCAGAGGAGCTTCACCTTTACATCAATACTTCTTTGATAAATTCATTTATTTCATCTTTCTCAAGAATCAGATCACATACATACAAGTTGAGGACCTTGGAAATCTGAAGTGATCACTTATTCTCCCAGAATTCATTAGTCAAATTAAATTCCTCTTTGTAACCCTTCTGTAGCCTTTTAACCAGTTTCATGCTAACCGCTAGTTGCTAATCATTGACCCCGGGCCCCTCCTCGAGGCCCTCTGTGAGTTAGTCTTTTCTTTAGAAGCAGCTAACAGCCGCAACGCTAACCGCTATCAGCTAACTGGTAATTCAGAGCCCCCCCCCCCCCAATGTCTGAATGATTCATAGTAGTGTTTAGCCATTAGCATGAGCTAGCACGCCGCCCCTAGCTGTGGCCTGCGCCGCGCTGGCATTTCAGGGACGGTTATTATCACAGACCCCTCAGGGGGGATGGGGGGGGGGGGGGGGTCAAGGC
Source organism: Pungitius pungitius (assembly GCF_949316345.1). Lineage (NCBI taxonomy): Eukaryota > Metazoa > Chordata > Actinopteri > Perciformes > Gasterosteidae > Pungitius > Pungitius pungitius. Next base: position 752,053 of record NC_084913.1, read on the forward strand.
CTTATGGAAGTGTCTTGAGAGTCAGAAAGTGTGTGTGAGGGGGGGGGGCTTTGTTTTGGATGATTATAGATTTTAGCTAGAGGTCACTTCACCGCTCTCCCACCTCTTAACACTTCCTCCTTTCCTTCCTTCCTACTTCCTTCCTCCCTCACTCCGTGTTTACAACAAAACATTTCCAGTAAACATAATAACAGAGGGCAACGACCTGTTGCTAGGCGACAATTACAGGAGCGACAGCGACGCGAGGCAGAGACGCCGGAGTGTGTGTGTGTGTGTGTGTGTGTGTCTGTGTCTGTGTGTGTGTGTGTGTGTCTGTGTGTGTGTGTGTGTGTGTCTGTGTGTAGAAGAAACAAACCCTTGTTGCGTGTCTTTGGTCTCTAAAGGTTCCAGGAAATAGACGGTGTCAAGTCCTCAGAATGGGAGCACAGACAGATTAATACTTTATTAA
>NC_084913.1:757500-852500 GCF_949316345.1 Pungitius pungitius
CCCTGCTGGTCACTACACAGAAGTAGAGTCATTTCCTCATAGACGTCTATGGCAGCAGAGGAGTCGCCCCCTGCTGGTCACTACACAGAAGTAGAGTCATTTCCTCATAGACGTCTATGGGAGCAGAGGAGTCGCCCCCTGCTGGTCACTACACAGAAGTAGAGTCATTTCCTCATAGACGTCTATGGGAGCAGAGGAGTCGCCCCCTGCTGGTCACTACACAGAAGTAGAGTCATTTCCTCATAGACGTCTATGGCAGCAGAGGAGTCGCCCCCTGCTGGTCACTACACAGAATGATGCTTTTTAATTTCAGGTAGAACCAGCTCTATACATTTTTATTGGACCTGTACCTGTAACTTTTTAACCTTTTTATGTTGTCATCTTCTATCTCGTCTCCACAGAAACCTGTCACCCTTTCTCTTTTCCACCTCACTTTCTTCTCCTCTCTTTCTTTTTTCTCGCCCCCCCCTCCCCTCTTTTCTTTCATCCACCGCCGTGTTTATGTTTCCCTTCATATCAAGTTGTTCCTTCTCTGGTATCAATATTGTTTGCCGCCTACGGATCAATAAGCAGGAATAAAAACTTTACCGACCCAATCAATTACCCCCCACTTCATTTTCATAATTCGACTCCATCGTCCTCGACGCTGCGCCAACAGCCTGATGATCCTGCTTCTCCCCTGAGACATGTGCCCCCTCCACCTCCTCCACCCCCCCTCCCACCCCGCTGCATTAACTCCAGAATGGCTAACGAGGTATCGGATTCTGTGATGATGGACCTTACAACGGGAAAAATCTGAGGCCGGATCGGTTTACGTCAAAAACAGCGGTCTGGGATCAATAACAATATTTTCCTTGGAAAACAGCAGCTTCTTCCCCTCCATGACAACCCCCCTCCCCGCATGCCCCCTCCTCATCCCCCTTTCCCAACCACTTTAAAAGCCTCTCCACATTCATTTTTAATGGCAGAGGGGTTAGCAGGTTGTGCGGTTAGCCGCGGTGGCGGAAAGGCTGATACGTCGACAGCTGTGCTGCGTGCCGAGCCAAGACGCCGTTTGGGTTTGTGGGGGGTCAGTGTCAGCGGATAATTGGTTCCTCAGCTGTGACACTCGATCCGTCTGATCCAATCAGAGGAGCCCGAGTCGGGATGAAGGTTTTCAGAGAAAACACATTCTCCAGCCGTACATCACGCGCAGGAACATCGGGTGAAAAACTACGAGTCAAGAACCAGGGGGGTTCAAACCCAATGAGGGTCAAAAATTCAACAAGAACCCCTTGAGTGTTCAAACCCAACGAGGGTCAAAAACTCAAGAAGAACCCCTTGAGGGTTGAAACCCAACGAGGGTCAAAAACCCAACAAGAACCCCTTGAGTGTTCAAACCCAACGAGGGTCAAAAACTCAAGAAGAACCCCTTGAGGGTTGAAACCCAACGAGGGTCAAAAACCCAACAAGAACCCCTTGAGTGTTCAAACCCAACGAGGGTCAAAAACTCAAGAAGAACCCCTTGAGGGTTGAAACCCAACGAGGGTCAAAAACCCAACAAGAACCCCTTGAGTGTTCAAACCCAACGAGGGTCAAAAACTCAAGAAGAACCCCTTGAGGGTTGAAACCCAACGAGGGTCAAAAACCCAACAAGAACCCCTTGAGTGTTCAAACCCAACGAGGGTCAAAAACTCAAGAAGAACCCCTTGAGGGTTGAAACCCAACGAGGGTCAAAAACCCAACAAGAACCCCTTGAGTGTTCAAACCCAACGAGGGTCAAAAACTCAAGAAGAACCCCTTGAGGGTTGAAACCCAACGAGGGTCAAAAACCCAACAAGAACCCCTTGAGTGTTCAAACCCAACGAGGGTCAAAAACTCAAGAAGAACCCCTTGAGGGTTGAAACCCAACGAGGGTCAAAAACCCAACAAGAACCCCTTGAGTGTTCAAACCCAACGAGGGTCAAAAACTCAAGAAGAACCCCTTGAGGGTTGAAACCCAACGAGGGTCAAAAACCCAACAAGAACCCCTTGAGGGTTCAAACCCAATGAGGGTCAAAAACCCAACAAGAACCCCTTGAGGGTTCAAACCCAATGAGGGTCAAAACCCCAACAAGAACCCCTTGAGGGTTCAAACCCAACGAGGGTCAAAAACTCAACAAGAATCCCTTGAGGGTTCAAACCCAACGAGGGTCAAAAACTTTGGGTCCAGGACCAATCATTAAATTCTCAACATTTCACTAAAAATCTATCCTTTAATAAACTGTTCACTTGAATCATGATCAGAACATTATCTTCTGAACGCCTCTGTGGAAGTATGATGACATGATTTATCTGAGACCAGCAGTCATGTGACCATAATCCAGAGAAACTATGGAGGGGAGCACAGAGCACAGAGCAGAGAGGAGAGTTTACTCTACTTCTAGTCATCCTGCATTGCTTACTATGACCAACAAGAACTTTATTCTGGAGGGAAAACTGAGACAACGGAGAGAACAATGTAACAGCCCCCCACCCTACCAGAACCCCCCCCACCATCCTACAAAACCCCGACCGCTTTGGTGTTCAGAACGAGGATCAGATCAAAGCCTCTGAGAGGCTCTTGAGTCAGACACTCGACCCGACTCAAGTAGTGACGAAGAGGGGTCACACTCACACACTCACACACTCAGCGGGGGGGTAACCTCCGCGGCTGTATTTCCTCCGGCGGGTCAGCGGGAGGATTAACCCTCTGGTTCGGGGTGACGTCATCACTTCCTGTCGGGTCAGCTGACCTCACAGAGGCGGCTCAGGCCTTCTGAGGGTGGACAAAGACAAAAGGCTTCGACCTCCAGACGACCCCCAGGGTCTCGGCCTCAAACGAGATGTTTTGAGGAGGTCTCAAGCCGCCCCCCCCCCCCCCCTACAGCCCGCTACTTAATGCCAATCGTACCATAATATACAGTCCGCTAAATATTTATTTATATATATCTTTTATAGTTGTTCAATATCAATCTAAACCACAACTTAGATAGAAACAAAAGCCAAATTCCATTAAAATGTGTTTTGCTTGATGCAGAATACCTGCAAAGGTCAAAGGTTACTGCATATTGTCATGTGGTTCCAGAACTTCATTAGCAACACATATGTCTCACCTACCATTACACTGTAACTACTCCTATAAAATAGTACTAATACACTCTGTAATTACTTCGTTAGGAGTAAAAGTACTACATAAAACCCTTAGGCGATGTCAAGAGAAACAAGGACGCCGACTTTCATGTTCAAAGCAGCAGCCATGTTTGTCACATGTTTTATCCGCCTGTGTTCAGCTATTTGATAACTGCTAACTGCTAACAGCTAACTGCTAACTGCTAACTGCTAGTGTGGAGCTAACAGAAAACGAGTTCGAATGAGAGCGTTGTTCTCCCTCTCTCCTCCACCCTCCTCTCCCATCTCTCCTTCTCTCTTCCATCTTTTCTCATCTGTCTTTCCCTCCCACTCTCTCGTCCCCTCTTTCTTCACCCCCCCCGCCATCTCTCCCCCTCCTCTCTCCTTTCTCTCTCATAATTGCATCAGTTTATTTTTCTCTCTAATATTTGATCATTTTTTCCTCCATAAAGTGTCTCATTAAAACTAATCACAGGCTGCATCATATCGCTACCTGCGGTGAAAAGTGACAGATTTGCCGATTGGTGAAGTAGTCCCAGTGTGTGCGTGTTACTGTGTGTGGGTTTGTGTGTGTGTCGTGGGAATCGTGTTTGTTTGTGTGTGTCTGTTACTCGGGGCCTGTGTTACTGAGGGTTTCACTGTGTGCTTGTTTGTGTGTTACTTTGTTTGTTTGAAAAGGCAGTAGGAAAGTAAAAAATGACATCCCTCTACTGAGGATTTAAAAAAAAATCTATTTGATGTGTTGTTAGTCAAAATGTATTAATGAAAATTACAACATGTGGTAACTGTAAATTGTCTTTATGTGATGCTCCTAAACATTAAAAAAGTCTAAAAAGAGGTCTAACCTCTGAGGAGACAGAGGAGGAGGTGTGTTCAGTGGTCTAACCTCTGAGGAGACAGAGGAGGAGGCATGTTCAGTGGTCTAACCTCTGAGGAGACAGAGGAGGAGGCGTGTTCAGTGGTCTAACCTCTGAGGAGACAGAGGAGGAGGCGTGTTCAGTGGTCTAACCTCTGAGGAGACAGAGGAGGAGGTGTGTTCAGTGGTCTAACCTCTGAGGAGACAGAGGAGGAGGCGTGTTCAGTGGTCTAACCTCTGAGGAGACAGAGGAGGAGGCGTGTTCAGTAGTCTAACCTCTGAGGAGACAGAGGAGGAGGCGTGTTCAGTGGTCTAACCTCTGAGGAGACAGAGGAGGAGGCGTGTTCAGTAGTCTAACCTCTGAGGAGACAGAGGAGGAGGCGTGTTCAGTGGTCTAACCTCTGAGGAGACAGAGGAGGAGGCGTGTTCAGTAGTCTAACCTCTGAGGAGACAGAGGAGGAGGCATGTTCAGTAGTCTAACCTCTGAGGAGGCAGAGGAGGAGGTGTGTTCAGTGGTCTAACCTCTGAGGAGACAGAGGAGGAGGCATGTTAAGTGGTCTAACCTCTGAGGAGGCAGAGGAGGAGGTGTGTTCAGTGGTCTAACCTCTGAGGAGACAGAGGAGGAGGCATGTTCAGTGGTCTAACCTCTGAGGAGACAGAGGAGGAAACAAACTGTTGGACCTCAGCTTCTGATTAAAGAAAGATTCCATTGCCATTTCCAGTTGACCTGCTGATCACTTCACACTCAAACAGGAAGCACAGCCCAAAGACTCAGCAGGTGTGTGTCTGTGTGTGTGTGTGTCTGTGTGTCTGTGTGTGTGTGTGTGTCTGTGTGTGTGTGTGTGTGTGTGTGTGTGTGTGTGTGTGTCTGTGTGTGTGTGTGTGTGTGTCTGTGTGTGTGTGTGTGTGTGTGTGTGTGTGTGTGTGTGTGTTGCATCCTGCGGTGCTACGACCCGCCGCACTAATTAGCTGCTTTTGTCTCTCACAAACTTTTGTAAGTGACAAACACACACACACACACACACACACACAGACACACACACACACACATCTATTGTTGGAGAAGATTAGTCTGCCTTTTTGTGAACTTTTAGGTCTACATTTTAAGTTTTTATCTGCATCAACGTGTGTCATGTGACCTCTGGTGGAGAAGCCACGGTTTGCTTTTGATCCCTTAAGCACAGAAACTTTTTCAAAAGAAACTTAGTGACCTTTATGGAAAATATCGGTCGATGGTTTTAAAACAAACGAAAAGGTCACTGAAGAGACAACGATGTGTAAAGTGTATTATAGTAGAGTATATTAAAGTAGAGCATAGTAGAGAAGAGTAGAGTATATTGTAGTAGTATAGGATATAAGTATAGTATAGTATATTATAATCCGGCTTGATGAAATCCAGCGTTCTCATTGGTTGGGAGTGCATTATTAAAGCAATACTTTATCGTCCAATAATGTAACAGTTTGAGGATGACACACAGCAGAGACCTGGAAACCCTCGCTGAATGATGCCCCCCCCTCCTCTGACTCACTATCAACCAATCAGGACGCTGGATTTCATCTACCAGTGTTATAATAAGCGATAATGTACAGTATCTGTTCACATTGACCCCAGCTTCCTTATCGCTGCTCAAAGTAACACTTTTGATTTTGTGCGACCGTTAGTTGACATTTTTTGGTGGCTACAACTATTTTGTGCTGAAAGGCAGCTATTTACTTATTATTTATAATGTCGCTGGTAACGTGTTATAAAAGCAACAAGGTACTTGAGGCACTACTTTATCTTTAATAATGTAACTGCGTCGGGCCTAAAAACGCCCCGAACTGTTACCTTATTGGACCATAAAGTGTCTCGTACCTTATTGCTTTAGTAAAGTAAAGTAAAGAAAGTAAGTATAGTATGATAAAATAAAGTTAGTATAGAATAGTGAAGTTAGTAGAGTATAGTAGGGAGAGTAGAGTAGAAGAGTAGAGTAGAGTACTATATTAGGATACCTTACCTTGAGGGATTCCTTTCCTCCTTCCTCCCTCCTCCTTCCTTCCTCCTTCCTTCCTCCTTCCTCCTCTACCAAAGCTGACTGACCTCCTGAGAGTCTCCTGCTGTCTCTTTATCAGAGTGTCTCTGTCTCGGAGTTAAGTCCACAGCTCCTCCTCCTCCTTTGTGTTAGAGACAAAGGATCCTGCAGAAGAGATGAGGAAGAGACAAACAGTCATCTTCAACATCATCTTCATCCTCTTCATCACCATTATTATCCTCATCGCCATTATCATCTTCATCTTCTTCAAGTGAATGAAATGGAAGAGCAAAGGAGAGAAGAGTGTGGTGAGGTGGAAGAACTGTGTTTCCCCACATTTCCTGTTGTCCTTTCCTTCCTCACATCCTGTTCATCTCCTCACCTCTACTCTCCTCCTCTTCCTCTCCTCCTTCTCTTCATGCCCCTACTTACATCATCTCCCTCTCCTACTCTTCCTCTCCTCCTAGGAGTGATGGAGAACGTCTCCAGAATAAAACCTGGTGGGCGTTTTAACACATTTTCCTCTCCTCCACCTCCTCCAGCTCCTCCAGCTCCTCCAGTCTGAACTACACCTTCTGCACCACAGAAGAAGAGGACGCTGCGGTAGCTAAACATACCTCAGGAATAGGCCGTGAAGAAGAAGAAGAAGTTAAATTTACTTGGTGAAGGTGTGAAGAGAAAGGAGCTTGGCTCTGATCCATGAAAACGTCTCACGACTCAAGGCGGTGCGTTCAAAGACCTGAAAAGACCGCAGGAAGAAACACAACTCAGATACTTTTTTTGTTGTAAGAAGCTAAAGATCAAAAGGAAATTTTGTTTATTTCTTCTCTGTTGAAAAAACTTAGTTTTGGGTTACTGGTACGTGAAATATTCACACTTTTCTAGTTTCAATGATTGAGATTTTTACTGCACTACAAGTATGTGATAACTTCAGTTAATATGTAGATTGACATTTTCGAAACTAATAAAGTATGTTATTGAAGATTAAACTACCAATATGAGCAAAGAGCTGAGTAAAATAATACCAGTGAAATATACACTTGTATTTAATATATATGTATTTTATAGAATATATAAATCTTGTTAATATCAATTTACATAAATCTCTTACTAAATCTGCTTCAAAAACTGCTTAAACTCTGAGGTTATAAAAACCCAGTGACCTCGCTGTGCGAAACCTCCGGTGACCTTTGACCCCCCGCAGGGCAGCGGCACTCATCCACGGTCCGACCTGAGAGCGAACACTGCGAGGCGGCTTTCCGCTTTCCTCCAGTCTCAACACGTCAATCAGCGCACCGCAATTAGCCGAGCACTCGCACACAAACACACACACACACACACACATACACACACGCTGCTGTAACAGAGAGGAAACAGCAGCGTTAAGTGACTTTAAAGTGGAACTCCTGCTCATGTTCTATGTTTCTCTTCATGTTGGAGTCAGAGCAGCAGTAAATCCATCTAATAACAGTCTGTTTGTGCTGGTTGTGCTTCGCTTGAGATTAATCCACCGTAGTAGTCCCCAAAAATGACTTAATGGGCTTTGAGGTCAGAGACAAGAAGACAGGTCGGGATTGAGGGACAGACCACTCTCCCATAGACGTCTATGAGGAAATGACTCTACTTCTGTGTAGTGACCAGCAGGGGGGCGACTCCTCTGCTCCCATAGACGTCTATGAGGAAATGACTCTACTTCTGTGTAGTGACCAGCAGGGGGCGACTCCTCTGCTCCCATAGACGTCTATGAGGAAATGACTCTACTTCTGTGTAGTGACCAGCAGGGGGCGACTCCTCTGCTCCCATAGACGTCTATGAGGAAATGACTCTACTTCTGTGTAGTGACCAGCAGGGGGCGACTCCTCTGCTCCCATAGACGTCTATGAGGAAATGACTCTACTTCTGTGTAGTGACCAGCAGGGGGCGACTCCTCTGCTCCCATAGACGTCTATGAGGAAATGACTCTACTTCTGTGTAGTGACCAGCAGGGGGCGACTCCTCTGCTCCCATAGACGTCTATGAGGAAATGACTCTACTTCTGTGTAGTGACCAGCAGGGGGCGACTCCTCTGCTCCCATAGACGTCTATGAGGAAATGACTCTACTTCTCTCTTGATTTATTCCCTCAGTAAACATTGTAAACATGAGTTTATGGTCTCAGTCTCTAGTTTCAAGTCTTCTTCAATGCAGCATGATGTTCTTTTAGTGGATGATGGTCCATTTAGAGTCAAACAGACCATAATGCAGGTGATGCTTTAGGAAACTTATAGTCCTCGGTCTAAAAGAATTTTGGAAGTTTTAGAATTCAAATTCAAAACGATTTGCGTCGTCATGAAAACTATTCTCAAGTTCAATTGTCTACAAAAGAAAATCTTAAAACTGTTAACTCTGTAAAATGTCCATCATTTTTTTCTTTATAACAAATTTAAAGTTTAAAATCACCTTCAGAACTTTTCCCACTTCAGAAATCTTTTACACGCTTACTAATAATAAATAATACCAAAAGTGATTTGCTAGCTCAACATCCGGAGCCTCTCTGCCTCCACCTGTAAACATCGGAATCCAAATATTTTGAGTGTGTGCGCTCGTTGGTGTTTGTGTGACGTTCGTATGTTGCCATGGCGACACCAACACAAACACGGTTTAAAGCAGCTTGAAGACTCGAACAGCCGCATATGTTCTAATTATATCTCCTCCTCCTCCGTGATGGAGCGGCGTTCAGCGGCTATCAGTCACATCTCCTGTGTGTGTGTGTGTGTGTGTGTGTGTGTGTGTGTGTGTGCGTGTGTGTGTGTGTGTGTGTGTGTTTCTGGCTGCAGACAATCTGTTAAAAAAGCAAACATGGCTAATTCCTCATGGTTCTCCGTTACCTCAGATGTTTCCCAGGAGACGATGGACACTGAAGGACGGATGGAATGTGTGTGTGTGTGTGTGTGTGTGTGTGTGTGTGTGTGCTGATGGATTATGGGAAACCCTCTGGATGGTATCAAACCAAAGACTCAACAACAGCTCAACACCTCCAACAGAAAGCAGACCGCTTGGTTGCGGCTGGTTTTGTTCGGCCTCCTCTCCCAGACGGGTGGAGCTAGGGGGGGCTGGTTGGTGGTGGTGGTGGGGGGGGGGGGGGGGCTGGTTGGTGGTGGGGGGGGGGGTTCTTTTCTTTTTTATAAACCTTACATTCAGATAGACGGAAACAAAAGCTAAAATCCACATGAGTATATGCATATATGTACATATACATAGTTTATATATTGAATACCTACATTTTTATGGCATGAAATGACTTGAACTAGATTTCACAATGAAAACATATCAAGGAACGAATGAGGAGGGAGCTGAGAACCACCTGACAGGAAGTCACATGGGCCACGGCGTTTATTTCCTTCTGTATAAAGTTACGACAATAGTTTGACTCTCTGAACCCCGCCCCCTTCCCGTCAGGCCCCGCCCCCTCCATACTCTGCAGGGCTCCTCGAGACCGGAGAAGAAGACTGGTAGAGCGGCCGCCGCGTTGACCCCTGACCCCGCTGTAGCTCGGCGCGGCGTTGGAGGACAGGAAGTGGAGACTTAAGTGAATTTAATAGCAGGACTGGGAATAGACGAATAAAATGGCCCTCATCAATATTGATGCTGTTCTGTTAATTAGACTTCACATCTCAGACTCACAAAAACACACCGAGGGCACTGATTGGACGGCCGCCACCGTGTGTGTGTGTGTGTGTGTGTGTTTGTAAGTGTGAATGTGTTCCAAGTCATTGACACACTGCAGGCTAATAAGGAGGATTGTGTGTTTGTGCGCGTGTTGAATATATCAGAGTGTACATGCTTGTAATTGTGTGAGTGTTTGTTTGTGTTTGTTTGTGTGTGTGTGTGTGTGTGTGTGTGTGTGTGTGTGTGTGCGTCCATCATTGAATGAATCCAGCCAGGTCCATCTGTTTGGCAGGAGACATGAATGTGAGGCCATCTGTGCTCTCAGTGTGTGTGTGTGTGTGTGTGTGTGTAAGAGAGTGTGTGTGTGTTAGCCCTGAGGTGCAGTGCGTAAGAGGCAGGGGTGATAAGAGTATACATAGTCACACACACAGACACACACACTGTGATCCCAGCTTGTCCTGTGTGAGAAGTGAGATCTTCAGAGTTGTAGTTAATGATGTGTGTGTGTGTGTGTGTGTTTGTGTGTGTGTGCGCGTGCGTCTGACAGCTGATGCTTCCTGCTACGCACTCCATAAGACAGAAGAAGAAGAAAGACAACAGAGAGAGTGAAGAAGACGATGATGAAGGATGTTTTTGTAGTTTGTAGATGAAGTAAAAAAAGGTCTCACTGTGGCCTGAAGGACACAAGAAGAATGAAGGAGGAGATACATTGTTGTGAAGGTCAGCCAAGTTCAACATCTTAATCTGGAGGGATTTCAACACACACACACACACACACACACACACACACACACACGCTCCCAGCTGGCAGCTCAGGAATAATAAACGCTCTCAGAGTTTATTTTCTCAGCCATCGGAGCTGAAGGAAGATCTGGACCAACATCCACATGACCTGCAGAGTGTGTGTCTGTGTGTCTGTGTGTGTGTGTGTGTGTGTGTGTGTGTGTGTGTGTTGAAATCCGCCCTGTTGAATAAACACACACTCAGATGGAAATATACACACACAGGAACAGCTGGTGAAAAACTTTATTACTGATACAAAGTGTTTTATGGCTCAACATTGTGCAGCTGCACACTCTCACATCAACACATCATCAACGTAAACACACACACATTCATGTGTGTGTTTACTACAAGGACTACAACCTTCAGGGTGCTGGATTCAAAGAGGAGTGAGACCTCCGTAGCCACGTTAGCTGCTACTAGCTGAAATCTGAGGTTCATTAAACAGCTCCCAATCATCCAGTCGTGTGATTACAGGAGGAGGTGATGAGGAGGAGCAGGAAGGAGGATGAGGTGATCATGAGGAGGTGATGCAGGGAGGAGGAGGTGGTGATGAAGACGAGCAGGGAGAAGGAGATGATCAAGATGATCAAGTTCTTGTCTCTCAAAGAGGTTCAACAGATAGAGACAGATAGAGACAGACAGATAGAGACAGACAGAAAGAGACAGAAAGACAGAGACAGACAGATAGAGAGAGACAGAAAGACAGAGACAGACAGATAGAGACAGACAGATAGACAGAGACAGAAAGACAGACGGACACGACCCCGTCAGCTCCATCTGGGTCGTCCTCCATGTTTGTCTCTCCATATTTATATATATAGACGTTTATAGACGGGGTGCCAGCAGCACTGAGGCCTCCTCCTTCACCTCCATCTGTCTCCTCGTCCTCCTTCTCACCCCCCCCCCCCCTCCCAAGTCTGATTCACAGCCAACCTCAGGTGGAGAATGGGGGGAGGAAGGGAGGAGAGAGGGGGGAGTTTTTATATATATATATATGAAATATGTTTATAACTCAAACTGATATTAGACCTGGTGACTACATGAGAGCTTATGATTCAGAACCCATCACATGTCCTCACATGTCCTCACATGTCCTCAGTCTTATTGTAAAAGAAATACATATTTTGGTGTGACAGAAGTTTGATAAATAAGTAAATAAACACACTTTTCATGTTTAGAGTCAACTCTTTGTTCATCTACCTCACTTTAAACTTTATTCATGTCCACATGTGTGGATTGATGTCCCCGAGGAGACATTTAGTGTCTCTTTGTGGTCTTTTTGTGTATCTGTGAGGTGTTTGACGTTTCCTTGTGGTCTCGTGGTCTTTTCGTGGTGTTTCCTCTCGTCTTTGGGTTTGTTTGGCAGCTGAAGGACAGACTCAGACCTGCAGGCCGTGAATATTTGGACGCGTTAGGACACGGAAGCATGTGACCTGGCTGGAGGAACAGCGTGGAGCTCTTTCAGGACTTATTGTGGAATTTTGAGATTCTGAGGGGATGTTTCGAGGTACGAAAGGAGACGAGGGAAGAGGGAGGAAGACAGAAAGCATGAGGACATGAAGAAGAACACGCTGAGCATATCAAAGGTGGAAGGAGACAAGGATGCAGGCGATGGAGGAGGGAGGGGTGAAGGAGGCGAGGGGGGGTTGGAGGTATATTTAGCAGCGTGACAGATTGTGTTTGAGTCTCTCCGTCGTTTCACCTGTCTGCTCCTCCAACACCTCCATGGAGTAGGACGAGGAGGAGGAAGAGGAGGAGGAAGAGGAGAGGAGTAGAGCAACGTGTTGTTATGGACCAACTGTCCCTTCAAGAAGGCGTCTCCTTGAGGCCATGAAGATTAAAACCACTTCCAATTTCCTGTCAGTGAAACCAGACACATCATCATCATCGTCATCTTCATCATTACCATCGTCATTATCCTCATCATCAACGCCATTGTCTTCAACATCATCACCTTCTTCTTCATCATCACCTGCCTCTTCCTCCTCATCACTATTAGTAATAGTTGATGCAGCAGTTAAAGAACTCAAGAACCTGTTCAATACAATCAATACTTCTCTTAATCATGAATCATTAGGTCATTTATTGTTTTGGACAAAACATGAAAGACACACAAGTTAATTGAAGCTTTTTTTATATCTTTCATTTCATTGGTGAGGAGGAGGAGACTTTAATCATTATCTTGTTGTATCTGTCATTTCTTCAGCCAGAAATAAGAGAGAAGAAGCCAAAATAAATGTAAGAGCTGCAGTGTTTTGAAATGGGAAATCATCGATGTGACATTTGACCTGGAACTTAAAGGGCAGAAAACACTACTCATGTTTGTTCAGGTTGGAGACGTCTCCAACCTGAACAAACACACCACACTAAAAACCTGAAAGATGTTGTGGTTTCATTTGAACTTAAAGAGAAGGAAGTATTATTCATGAGTGAAACACAGGCCTGAAAAACCTCTCCATCCCACTGCTGCCAAGCTCTTATTCTGAAAATCATCACAGATGATTCATGGTCCTCCTCCCAGAGGATAATGGAGGCCAAAGGAGACGAAGTGAGGGGGGTGGGAGAAGGAGTAGTACTAGGAGTAGTAGTAGTAGTAGTAGTAGTAGAAGTAGTGATAGTGGTAGTAGTAGTGATAGTGGTAGTAGTGGTAGTAGTAGTGATAGTGGTAGTAGTAGTAGAAGGAGTGGTAGTAGTAGAAGTAGTGATAGTGGTAGTAGTAGTGATAGTGGTAGTAGTGGTAGTAGTAGTGATAGTGGTACTAGTAGTATAAGGAGTGTTACTTTCGTTGTCGTCTGTCCACGTTGTCCATGCATCGCTGCGTCCCACGTTGTTCCTTCACAGTTGAAGTAAACTAAACAGGGATCTCTGATCATAATAAACTAAACTATTGCTTTTCTCTGCTCACATGAAAAAACAGAATTCACAATATCCCCAGTGAACGGAGTGGAGACGCCTCCGCCTTTGCTGTTGCCTAGCGACAGAGACGGCGGAGTGCACGTTTACCTGACCCTCAGGTGCGGAAGAGGATGAGACTCAGGTGGGGGCGTCGCCACAGTTTACAGCTGAATGTGTAACTTTATTTGTTGTCCTTGTTTCTTTGTTTACAGACGGCGGCGCTGCTCACTTCAGCGACCTGCTCATCGCTTTGTTTGTGCGCCTTCAGTGGGAGAACACACACACACACACGCACACACACAGACACACACACACACACACGCACACACACAGACACACACACACACACACACACACACAGACACACACACAGATAGACGCATATGAAGCCCTGCTGTGATGTATAACCGGGGGTTAATAGCCAAGCTGTCAGTTTGACGTGCACACCTGTGTGTGTGTGGGTGTGTGTCCGTGTGTGTGTTGATAATAGCTCGCTAGCTGTCATTGCAGATGACGAGTGTGTGTCAGCAAAGCTAAATGCTCCTCATCAACCCGCTGCATGCACCCAATGACAGGCCTTTGGTGCGTGTGAGCTAGCATGTGTTAGCATTCATAAGCCTTTTCTAAGAAGAACTCACATACATCTGTGTGTGTGTGTGTGTGTGTGTGTGTGTGTCTCAGTGGAAAAGCATCATGCTGAGCAGAAAAGCAGCCTCTGTCAAAGTACCCGTCATGGCGCATGAATGGCTTCTCCTTCTCCCTCCCTCTCTGTCTGTTATTATGAAAAAGGCAACATGAAATATTATTATTGCACAGTTATTAAACTGCTCCAACACCCGAGAAAACATCTTGATTTTTCACAAGATCATTTTAAATGGTTTCCTTTAATTCATCAAGAGGGGTAACAAACAAAGGGTTCTTCCTCTTCCTCTTCCTCCGCCATGCTTCATTCCTCCCTTCACAGTCTTCTCTGCACTGGTAGTGTTTTAATTGATCATCAGGGTCAGCAGGTCAAGGTTCAGATGGGTGACTGAGACCATTCCTCAAAGCTCTGGGTAAATATTTAATGCATTTTAAAGTCCAGATGACGACAGATCAAAGGTGAAACTGGCCGTGGACCTTCATGCTCCTCTGAGGATGAACCACATTCCACCTCGACACCATTAAATGTGAAAAAAACAAATCGTCCTCTCTGAGCGCTGCACCTTCGTCTTCTGCGGACGAACCCTCGACCTCCCAACGTTTCCCTGTCAGAGCGTCTGAGCCGCAGCTCGCTGTAACCCCCCCCCCCCCCCCCGCCCCCCCCGACTCCTCCCGCCGAGCCCCGGAGCAGCCGGTGTCAAAGTAAGCCGTCATGCGGATGAATGGCCGCGCAGCCTTTTGTTCGCCCGGCTATTAAGAGAAGACCGTGCTGAAATATTATTATTCCACCGCTCCGAAAATATGTCAGATTAAACGTTACCTTGGCTGAGCGCCGCACAAAAGGCACAAACACCCAAAGCACTTTACGGGCCCGGGCCTGGATGTGTCTTCTGGGACTTTTGTGAAATATTATTATGAAACTATTGTTAAACCGCTCGGCGACGTGACAGTTTAAATCATCACCTTTCATCAGGAAAAAAAGCGCTGCGGTGATTTAAGTGAAACAGCGGAGTAATTTGGCGTTTTTTCTCTCTTTCTTCCTCAGAATGGCGTCCGGCGGCAGGTCGCATGGCGGCCGAACCCGAGTCCATAAATAATAACAGTTAAAGCTTTTAATGTGTCGGAGGGGGGGGGGGGGGGGGCATCAGAGCGCTTTGCGCTTGCTGGTAAAGGAAACGATTCTGGAGTGTTTCTGTCTTAGTTTTAATTAGACGTAGATTCACACAATCACCTGAAGCTAAACACAAGCTAGTGTGACCTGCAAGGCCTCCGAAGGCTTCGGACTGAACTCCAAAGTCCACAGAAACAAGTCAAGAACTCGTCCATGACGTTCTGAACAAAGACAAGTTAGTGTTTGGAGTCTTTGTTACAGCTGCATGGATTCACGTCATCGGATGTTAATTATGATGCAGATTGGTGAAAAGTCTGAATTCATGGATAGTTGATTGTCTCAAGATGACAAGTCAGTAGCTTTAAAAAGGCTGTGCTTCCGAGAGGAGTCTGGATCGTCGGTGACGTCATGAGGAGCATCTCAGTGATGATTCGTTCATTTTGAAGGAATCCTCACAAGGACTCAGGAGTAACGAGTCCTTCACCTGTAGCAGAGGCTCAGAAGAGGAAACAGATTCGTTCACTTTCACGTGTCTAGGTTTAGTAAAATGTGAAGGATAATCGTTCCCAATTAATAATTACAGGTTTTGTTATTTAACTTGTTTGTACTTTACTTGCAGTTCAGTGCAGTAGTTTGCCCTGATAATGAAATGCTAGTGTGGTAAAGAATGACCATTTCAACCCCCCCCATCATTGAAATGAACGAATGACTCAAACGAGATTCAAAGAACCGAGTCAGTGAAATGATCTGAACTTCCCATCACTACTCACTGGGCTTTTAAAGGTGACCTTGAGAGCACCTTCTCTCGCAGGTACGATGACTTGCAATGTAATGTTTAAGGTGTGGACACCGGTACGAGGGGGGGGCACTGGGGGCTTCGGGCCTCGCGTGGGGTCCCTCTGGATGAAGAGGAGCCCCCGGCCGCCATTTTCTCATCTGACGCTTAGAGGCTGACTTGCCCACAGTGACATCACCAGCTGTCCTCCACCACTAAAGCCAGCCGCCTGTCACTCAGCCTTGTTTGCTTCTCCTTCCTCTCGGTGTTGATTTGCAGCTTTCAAACTGCCAGGAAGCAGAGAAGAAGCACGCTTTGTTCCCGCTGTTTTATTTGAGAATTACTGCAGCGCTTCGTCTCCAGATTGACAAACGGGCTTGTTGTTGAATGCGCGGTGCCTTCCAGTGGTTCTGGTGGGTTTATAACACCGCTGGAGGTGTGAGGAGAAGAGAGAACTCTTCTCTTCTGTTGCCAGACAACCTCGCAACCGTGGCAACAACAACACGACACAAGCGCACACCGCTGCTGAAGATACACACCTCTAGAGTTAACAGGTGCAATGAGTGTCGTTAAGAGCCTCCACGTATATGAGGACTAATAAAACACTGTAAAATAGTATTTAAAGAAATACTTTGTGTCAGTAAACGCTGCTTTAAAAGTACATCAATAGATTCATTCAAACGTAGTTAGTGATGTTTTTGAATGACCACGGATTAATCAGCTCTTTGTTTGCTCCATTAATCCTTAGATTGGTCTCCTGAGATGTTGTAGAAAGAGAACAAAGTACTCCGATGGAGTACAACTAGCACAGAAGCCAGTACTACTCGAGTAGAACACAAAGTTTCTCTGAAACAGACGCATTAAGTGATTAGGACCTCGTTAACATCGGTCAGCGCTCTCAGGATTCAAACTTTCTCAAAGACGATGAGAGATGAAGAGGAGCTCTTCTTCATCGCGCTGAAGAACCCTCCAGCACGTGTTCAAGAGGACGTTTCCTTTTCCCTTTATCTGTCTTTTTAATTGCGAGCAGAGAGCTGCGCTCACATTAGTGATCACATTCACATTTCACACTTCAATCATTGCAGCTGATGGTGGTAGGGGGGGGGGGGGTCACCGGGGGGGGGGGGTCTCAGATCAACATTAAAGGTTTGTTTGCAGATCAGAGGAGGCAGACACCGAATACCTCCGTTAGCTTGAACGAAGCCAGGTGAAAGACGAAGAGGAGGAAGACCATGGACGGAATACTGAGAGCAGTCAGGGCCCGAAGAGGGAGGGGCCAAAGGGGGGGCCCCAACGACACCAGCCAATGAGGGAGCACCACAAAAATGTCATTTGTTGCCGTTGAAAGAAATCTGAGCCCCGAAATGTTTAATCAAAAGTTTTATTGTTGACTTGTTTAAACCACAGAAGAAAATCTTACATGTGGAAGATTTAATCATGTTCATCAAAAGTAGTTTTGAAACAATAAAACCCCCAAAAGAAGAGAAGAGGAGGAAAGGAAAGGAAGGAAGGAAGGGGAAGAGCTGGCAAAGTCAGCATGAAGGAGAGAGGAAACAAAAAGTTGGAGGATATGAAGGAGGGAGGAGGAGGAAGGAATCAATGAGAAGGAGACGAAAGTAGGAGACGTGATATCTAGGAGGAGGCGTTGAATAAATGGAGGGTGATCTCAAAGGAGGAAAGGATGAGGAGCAAATCTTCTTTTGGCTTCTTCCCTCCTTTTCTCCTGCCCCCTCATCTCCTGCTCCCTCCCCTTTTCTCCTCCCTTTCTCTGTTGCTCTTCGGCCTTCCTGCTCCCTCTCCTCCTTCTTTTTTTACTTCTCCCTCATCTTCCCCTCCACCTCCCTTCCCTGCCCTCCTTTCCCCCCCCTTTTGCTGAATTTAATTTGTCCTCTTTTCATTTTTCATCCCTTCTTCTCTCGTCCTTCCTCCTTCGCTGCCCTTCCTCTTCCTCCCTCCCAGTGTCCCATTCCTCCCTTTCTGTCCCTCTCCCACCTCTTTTTGCTCTCTCCCTTTATCCAACTCTACCTCCCTCTCTCTCCTTCTCTTCTTTCCTTGTTCCCCCCCCCTCCCCAGTAGGGGTCCTGCATTGTCCTGGTCTCTCCTCTCTGTGGGAACAGCTCCTCTGTTTGTTGGCCAATAGGTCCAATTCATCCGGGGCCTTTTTAGAAAGACCAGCACCACAAAAGCCAACGGGAAACGACCCCCCCCTTCCCACCCCCCGCTGCCGATGAACGTCCCCCCCCCCCCCCCACTGAGGCCCTCTAAGTTTGTTTAAGAGACTGAAGGTCCAAAGAAAGACAGAAAGAGAGAGGGACGGAGAGAAAGCGTCCGCCCATTAAGGTAATTATATAGAGCCAGTGTTCCCGTGAGGGTCCTTAATTGATGTTAATGTTTGTCTAATTGGGGGTATGGGGGGGAGACGGAGGGGAGTGGGGGGGTAGGCAGAAAGAAGGAGGTGAGGGTCCTCCTCAAAAGGTCCCTCTTCTTCACAGGACAAGGAGCACTTTTCAGTCCTCCCTCCTCCTCTCTTCTTCTCTCTGCCGTTCACACCTTCCCACAATGGCTGTCACCTCCAGCGTTCTCACATTACCTTTTCTTAACCCCCCCACCTCGCCTCCCCCGTCCTCACCCGCACTCACCCCCCGGGCAACTGAGCCTCAAACCGGCGGATTAAACGGCATCAACACGACTAATGAGGAAGATATAAAGCTATTTCATGCATATTTTGTTTTATCTTTATCATTTTATAAAACATTTTAATAGTAAACAGGCTCAATCAGCCCAGTTAGCTTGTTGCTTCTTCCTGGTATTTTTATATAATTTATTTTGTATTGCTTTAAATGTACAAATAAAAAAGCAGAAGGCCAAAAAACTGAAGTAGTGCACTGTGGTATAAGTACTGCCACCACACTATAAAATACTACTAATACGACACTATAAAATACTAGAGAGAAAACCCCTGGATGCAGGAAAAAGGGATGTGAGACACAAAGGGGGATCCATCAGGACGGACTACGAGCAAATACCACCACCAGATAGAACCACCACCAGATAGAACCACCACCAGATAGAACCACCACCAGATAGATTCACCACCAGATAGAACCACCACCAGATAGAACCACCACCAGATAGAACCACCACCAGATAGATTCACCACCAGAAAGAACCACCACCAGATAGAACCACCACCAGATAGAACCACCACCAGAAAGAACCACCACCAGATAGAACCACCACCAGATAGATTCACCACCAGATAGATTCACCACCAGATAGAACCACCACCAGATAGATTCACCACCAGATAGAACCACCACCAGATAGATTCACCACCAGATAGAACCACCACCAGATAGATTCACCACCAGATAGATTCACCACCAGATAGAACCACCACCAGATAGAACCAACACCAGATAGAACCACCACCAGAAAGAACCACCACCAGATAGAACCACCACCAGATAGATTCACCACCAGATAGATTCACCACCAGATAGAACCACCACCAGATAGATTCACCACCAGATAGATTCACCACCAGATAGAACCACCACCAGATAGATTCACCACCAGATAGATTCACCAAAGAATAGAACCACCACCAGATAGAACCACCACCAGATAGAACCACCACCAGATAGAACTACCATCAGATAGAACCACCACCAGATAGAACCACCACCAGATAGAACTACCATCAGATAGAACCACAACCAGATAGAACCACCACCAGATAGAACCACCACCAGATAGAACCACCATCAGATAGAACCACCATCAGATAGAACCACAACCAGATAGAACCACCACCAGATAGAACCACCAGCAGATAGAACCACCACCAGATAGAACCACCATCAGATAGAACCACAAACAGATAGAACCACCACCATAGAGAACCACCATCAGATATAACCACAACCAGATAGAACCACCACCAGATGGAACCACCATCAGATAGAACCACAACCAGATAGAACCACCATCAGATAGAACCACAACCAGATAGAACCACCACCAGATAGAACCACCATCAGATAGAACCACAAACAGATAGAACCACCACCATAGAGAACCACCATCAGATATAACCACAACCAGATAGAACCACCACCAGATGGAACCACCATCAGATAGAACCACAACCAGATAGAACCACCATCAGATAGAACCACAACCAGATAGAACCACCACCAGATAGAACCACCATCAGATAGAACCACAACCAGATAGAACCACCACCAGATAGAACTACCATCAGATAGAACCACAACCAGATAGAACCACCACCAGATAGAACCACCATCAGATAGAACCACCATTGGATATAACCACCTTCATATGGAACCACCATCTACAGAGTCCAGATAAAACCATGATCCATGGAAGCTTGCGAGAAAATAAAGCACAATACTGTAGCCACCTATAGCAGAGGAAAGTCTTAAACTTTATCTTGACTGCTATGATTATAGGGACAATGTGAGGACTCTATTATCGGGACAATGTGAGGACTCATTATAGGGACAATGTGAGGACTCTATTATAGGGACAATGTGAGGACTCATTATAGGGACAATGTGAGGACTCTATTATCGGGACAATGTGAGGACTCATTATAGGGACAATGTGAGGACTCTATTATAGGGACAATGTGAGGACTTATTATAGGGACAATGTGAGGACTCTATTATAGGGACAATGTGAGGACTTATTATAGGGACAATGTGAGGACTCATTATAGGGACAATGTAAGGACTCTATTATAGGGACAATGTGAGGACTCTATTATAGGGACAATGTGAGGACTTGGGACAGTGTGAGTTTCTGTCAGCCTGTTAGACACCAACCCTGTGGAGGCGCTGGGAGGAGACTCATTAATGAATTCACTAATCACAAGTTATATTTGATGTCACATGTCCCATAAATCAGCGGGACCTGGGCTACCAGTTGATGTAAACTATTCATACATCTCCAAACACAACTGAACCAAACACATAAATAACTACTGCAGTAGTCCTCCCACTCGCTGTACCCCACAACACGTCATGCTGTACAGACTCACAACATCTCAGGTGAAAACTGACACCCTACATCGCAGTGACGGTGGTGCGTGGAGTAGAGACGGTGTCCTGGGAACCACAAGGTGGGCGGTTCTGTCCCCGGCTGCTCCATGTCCCACGTTGAAATGTCCCTGAGCAAGACGTGTAGAGATCATGGGTCCAAATGCAACGTAAGCTGTTATGGATAAAAGTGTCAGCTCAATGTGATGAAATATGTGCATCTGTCTACGACTACCAACTACTGGATATATTGAACACCGTATAAGATCCCGAAGCTTTGCTGTCCTGGCTCCTAATTGGTGGAAACTTCAAACTAAAGACAAACCTCTTTAGAATAAGCCTTGACTAAAAACACATTTAAAGGAGGTTTTTGTGGCATCAGGTGAACACAAACGGGAGCAGAAGGATCAGTTTTAAAGGTGGAGAACCTCCCAGACAGAGCTCCTCTCTCTGAGGGTCTGATGTCGTCATACATTGGGCTCAGGGTCTGGTCCATGAAGGTCAAAGGTCAGGCATTATTTATTATTTTAGTCCGTTTCCACTTGCATTCAAAGGAGAAACTCGTTAGCGACGAACAAATCCCTCGATTTCTTCTCTAGACCAACCAACAAAGCAGAGCGAGTCGATCCGGATCAATCCGGGATGAGGAAGGTGAAAGCACCGCAGCCTCCACCCGCCTCCGCCATCACCACCCAGCACCAACAGCACCAACCAACCAACGCCAACCTGGTGCTAATTACCGCTACATCTGTCCCTCCTCTGCTCCTTCTTCTGACCCCGGTTCTCCTCCATGTCTGCCGAACAAATAGTTCACGCTATCTACACCCCCACCTCCCTCCATCCCTCCTCTTTACTCCACCCGACACCTCCCAGCGTCTCCTCACAGCTGGAGGCGGTGACGCCGGCTCTATTGTGGATCGTGTGTTGGAGCGTTAGAAGAGGGGTGCGTTTGGTATCAAACACCGGTGCAGGTTTTTCCCTCTGCCCCCCCCCCCTGTGTATATTTGTGTATGCTAATGAGGGAGTCCAAAATGGAGCCGCTGGAATAATAACCCGGCAGAAACAAAGCTCAGCCCGAAAACCAACAAACCAATTATCTCCTCCTCTTGTTTCTCTGAGCTCACTGTAATTACCGTACGAGGGGGGGGGGGGGGGGGGCAGGGAGGGGGGGGGTGTTTGCAGCGTGAGACAAAAGCTGGGGTGACCCGACTCAGATCACGCCAAATGATCAGGTTTGATTTCACTTTCCTCGTACTTCTTCTCCTGCTCTGATTTACCCATCATTCCCATGGCGGGGGGGGGGAGGGGGGGCGACAGGGCGACGGCGAGACGGGTCCCGTCAAAAAAAAAAGTGACAGCGTGACAAATAACCCGTCCTCCATTTAACCCGCTTCTCTGCCCACGAAGTCGACCAAAGACACAAAAAAAGAAAGAAAAGCTTGGAAACTATGTCCCGCGGCCAAATGAGACACCTGTCCAAACCTCTAAAGACCTTTTGTGTCTTTCACAGATTCTTTTGCGCCGCTTTCTAATTGGCTGGCCGGCCTGCGCGTTGGCGTGCACGGCGTGCCGGGAAGGTAAAACAGGCGAGGCGGGGGAGCTGAATAGAGATGTGATTGTGTTGCTGTCAAGCGCTCCCACATGAACCCCCCCCCCCCCCCTCCCCTCCCCTCGTCTTCTTTCTCCACCCGGACAGAGAGGAGAAGTGTGAAGGGAGAGGTGGGGGCGTGGGGGGGGGGGATGAAGAAGAAGAGGGGTGAGAGAGAGAGTGAAAGAGACACACTTCATTTGTCATCCAGCGGCCTGATTGGAGTGGCAAAGCCAATTCACATCTCAAGTGGAGTTCCCATCACACAAACCCCCTATAGCAAACCTCCACTCCGCCTCCATCACCCCCCCACGCTCCTCCCCCGCCTCCCCCCCTGCATCCTGCCAATCAAGCGCCGCCTGTACAAGCTGCTGGTGTTTCGAGCTGAGAGCTTCATCATCATGGATTATGGGAGCGGTAATGACTCTCTCTCAGGGCTGTAATAGCTGCAGCTAATGGAGAAAGGTGGTGCAGGGAGGGGGGGTCATGGGGAAGGTTGGCTGGATGGATGCATGGGGGGGGGGGGGGTGGCTGCTGCTGCGTCACGGCCGGGAGCTGTTAACTTTTTTCTTGGGGTGATTTTTCCGCTCAGAGAGTTCTGAGCTCAAAGTGTCCCCGATTGTCCAGAAATACATAAATACATAATTTACCTTTAGTGAAGTGTGGAAACCATCGAGGTGTTTGTCAAACGTCGAGCAGGTGAAGCTACAAAGGGACGGAAGACTCTCGTTTGCTCTCCTCTCTGCTGCCGGGTCCCTTTTTATCAAGTTTTGTTTTTGAAATACAGAAACAAGTCTTTACTTCCCAATGCAAAAGCTTTGATTTCCATTAATTGTATTTTAAATATATAAATATAAGTTATCACAAAAATTACAAAGCTTTACAAGTTGAAAAAATTGGAATTTTATAAAAGCGAACGATGACATCATCGCTTTAGTCACGAAGTGCAGAAGCAGCACGTTGATGATTACATTTCATAAAACAAAGATTTAATACGTAAAGTTTGCTTCATTTTTCATCTGAAAGTTTGGGATGAATTTGATCAAAGTAAATCTGTGCTGGGAGGGGGGAGGAGGAGGGGGGGGGGGAAGAAGAAGCTTTCATTGGTGAGATGTGGGCTCTGTGGTGAATAGTTTCTCAGTAGTTCTCTTGGTGGATCTTCTGGTCCGGATGATGATGATGACGATGATGATGATGATGACGATGATGATGTCGTGCTGTAGAGGAGCTCTGAGTGACATCATCGTACTTGTGAGGAGACGAGTGAAGTGAGGTTTGATCTTCTCAGAGACGTTAACCTCACGAGCAGATTATTCTAACACCGCAAATGAAATCTCTGAGACCGGCCCGCGACCTTTGACCCCGCTTTCAGAGGGGGGGTCTGCCTCTGGAGTCTTCTGGGCCCTTCCTTCTCTCTTTAAATGTTCTCACCCTGAAATGATGCTGTCAGTCCGTCCCATGAGTCATCGCTGCAGGTTTTTAATATTTATTTATTCCTGCAGGTCCGTCCTGGCTGCCGGATCGTCATCTGCTCCAGAGTTGTTGTTGTTGTTGTTGTTGTTGTTGTTGTTTCTGTGGGCGGACGTGTGAGTCTCTGCAGAGGTCACGAAGCCTTTTGAATTTTGTGAAATTCTTTACAAGACCGGCTTATTTTTCTATGAAATATGAGAGAAAACGTGTTTGGTCTCTTGGTGTTGGACACATTTTATATTCCTAAATATCTTTACAGATAGAAACATCTGGAGGAGCATTAAGACATTTAAAAAACAACAACATAGTTATTAACACACTTTAGGGAGGCGCTCCAGGAAAAGCAATAGAGACATTATGATACACATTTTATATTTTTCTGTATTTAATTAAATAATATTTGAATATGAACCACAGAGTTAAATGAATAAATTAGTTTAGTTTATTACTTTAATCTATAATTCCACTAGCGCTGACGAAATAGTAAAAAGGTTATGTACTGTAAAAAGTTTTAGAATATGGAGTACAAGTACCTAAAAATCCCCAAACCGTGTTTCATGAACTTTTAAATCATCGCAAGTGAAATAATTAAAGATCATTTACTGAAGTTGAGGAGCATCTCATGAACTGATGAGAAGGTTTTACCACAATAAAGCAACAATAATCAAAACGCATAAAAGGTCCTCTCACTGAAACGTTTCGGTGTCTCCGGTCCCCCACAAATCCTGGGTGCACCTTTGACTCGTTTCTAGTGCTGCTTCAGGAGGTTTGAGAAGGTTGCTGGTGGTCACTGAGGTTCTGCCCGTCCAGAATAAGGCAGTGGTGGTCATTCAGGAGGTGGCATGAGTCTTGCTGAAGGTTCTCTAGTTCATTGGAGATATTCTGGAGGTTTATTGTGGAACATGTTGAGAGAGCACCAACCAGCTGAGATGTTATTCATGGCCATGAACCAGTGAACCGTGTTGGAGTTGAACCGGTGACCCCATCAAAGTTGCTGCCTTGCTCGCCTCACACAACAGGAAGTCTCAGCGTGGTGTTAGAGCCTTTAAGGGATTAGTGGACAGCTTGTTTAAAGTGTTATCAAAGCGTGTAATCCTCCTTAGGATGACCCCCCCCCATCTCACTGCTACACTGACTCCTCCGTCTGACTCCTCTGCTGCTTCCTCCATCACTACTTATTCAATCACTACTTCCTCCATCACTACTTATTCAATCACTACTTCCTCCATCACTACTTCCTCCATCACTACTTATTCAATCACTACTTCCTCCATCACTACTTCCTCCATCACTACTTCCTCCATCACTACTTCCTCCATTACTACTTCCTCCATCACTACTTATTCAATCACTACTTCCTCCTTTGTCTTTGCCCCCCCCCCCCCCCTTTTCTTCTGTTGGCTCCTCTACTTTCTCACCTTTACTTCCTTTTTGCCTTTCCACCCTCCATCACTTAAAGCATGGAAGGAAACCAATGTTTTGCTTGTTCCCTCCTTCTCCCCCCCCCCCCCCCCACCCGAGGAGAACCCGAACTCCTCGGCGGCTGTAATCACTCTACTACTGTTTTTGTTCTCGGTAAGTGGACTAAATATTTGGATGCTCATAAGCAAAGCAGAATAATTGAAGGTGTGATTTGTGGCAGCTGGCTCCGAGTCTCCGGCTCGTCTCGGCGTGATGAAAACAGCCAGCGAGCCGCCGTAAACAAAAGCAACTTGTTATGTTGCAAACCCCTCGCTGTGCTTTGCCGTGTGTGGGAAACAACTAATTTTCTCGATGGCGTACTGTAATCATGGCGAAGCTTTACCACGCACTGTGCTGAGTACCGCGATGCTTATTAATACACAGAGAGAGAGAGGGGGGGGGGGGGGGGGGAGACAGAGAGGGAGAGCAGAGGGCAGAGCTGCTATTATCGTAAACACTTTAAAGAATAAAGAGGAAGAGAACAATACCAGGAAGCTGGATTATTGTAATTATTAATTGAGTCCGGAGGGGGAGGAGCACCTGAGCCGCTTCACATCTGGAATCAAAAATAAGAAGGTGCTGTGAGGAAGGGGCCTGTTTCCTTTTTTAAAGATCAGTGGAATAAATAATAAGAGGAAGAATGATTTAAGGTGTGAAAATGAACATGAAGGACAAGAGGAAAGGAGGCAAGGAGGTGGGAAGGAAGCATGTGTTGAATAATTATGAAGGAAGAAAAAGAAAGAACACATAGGAAGGAGCGAAGGAAGGAAGGAAGAAAGAAGGTAAGGATGTACAACATAAAGGAGGATGGAAGAAAGGAAGGAAGTAAAAAGAGAAAAGAGGGAAGAAACTACAATATAAATTATCCAACAAATGAAAATAATTTTAATAAAGAATATTTTGGCCCTGTGGTATGATAGTAATACTGTTAATACATTCCTTTAATTCAGGAATGTACCTCAAAGTCAGTTGAACTGAGTTTTAACTTCACCAGAAGGAAGTGAAGAGATCAAACTTCTTTTCTTTCATCCTGTTCTATGTCACCCTCCGTCTCACCCTCTCCCCCCGCGCTCTCTTCTCTTCATCTATTTCCTGTCTCATTCTCTCTCTGTCCTGCCCCCCCCCTCCTGTCCCCCCTTCACCATCGTCTCTGAAAAGATTCCTCCTCCAGAGGAACAATAGCTGCTCTCAATATCACTTAGTCCTGACCTGCACCTGTGGACGGCCGAGGGACCATCACGCAGGCCAGGACAGAGAGGGGTCAAGATTCAGGGCTGGAGGTCGGAGGTCAAGAGGAAGTCCTTTCTGCCGACGGAGAGCCACTTACCATTCTCATTTAATGGAGCAGCCATCTGTCAATCAGAAAGAAAGGGGAGGGGCCAACAGGTATCGCCGCTGTCCCCCGAGGGCCCGGCTCCCTGGAAATATGGCTCAGGGGTCCGAGGCGGGTCGTGGGATTGTTTACGGTGCCCCCCCCCCCCCCCGCCAACAATGAAGTGTTCGTTGTCATCATCATTCAATTCTGGTCAAATAATGTAAAGAATCCACAAGAGACACAGTGAGACGTCTTCGTTGGGTTAAGACAACTCAACTAAACTACTTTGTTAAGTGGAGAAAGTAAAGCTTCTTGGGTTTCAGTCGTTGTTTGATTTTGAATAACTACACAAGTTATATCTTTTAAAGGACATTTTGAAGGAGGGGCTTCAAAGTGCCCCCCCCCGCCCCCCCCGCATCACTTCTGGGCCGTCTGTTGATCCACCGCCACGCATTTCACATCCAGCGATCCTTCAATTATCCAGAAACACGATCGGGACTCGGCCGGCCTCCTGATACCAAACATTCCCACTGTAGGGCCTCCCTCGTGGAGCTCCTCCTCCCCCTCCTCCTCTTCTCCTGGTGCTTCAGAAGCTAGGTTTTGCTTCTTCTGTATCCGACTAGTGGGAGCACCTAATGATCCAATCTGTGGTTTAAGGACAGGTTCTTGGGAGAACCCTCTCGCCGGGTTTCTCAGAGCTCTCCAGGGATTAGGACCGGTGGGGGGGGGGGTGGTTGAGACGCCCCCCCAAACCACAGCCGGTCCCCGAGGAGAGCGGTGAGGAGGTCAACTGGAGGAGCAGGTGGAGCTTAGGCAGTCGGATATGCAGGTAATGAATTAACCTTCCTTGTCAAAAATGGTCCTTTATCAACACACTGTAGTTTTACATTACAGTACTTTACATTAGTTTACAGTACATTACAATACTTTACAGTACTTTACATTAGTTTACATTACATTGCTTTACATTACAGTACTTTATGTTATTTTACAGTACATTACAATACTTTACTTTACAGTACATTACATTACATGTCATTTAGCTCAGTGATTCTCAACTGGTGCCCGTTTTTAATGGGTCCCGGGCCTTTGCATGGGAAAATAAAAATTTGAATAAAAAAAAATCACAAAAAAATTCATCCTGTTATTTTATTTTGAAGGGACTTTTTTAATGCAGGGGAGCGTCGTTTTTTTTGCCGGCTCGTCCGTCCATGTTTTCAGCAGCGTGTGCCAGGTTGGGTCAAACCGTTCTGATATGGGGGAGACTTTGGGTTTTTAGGATAAGTAAACATCCTGAATATTAAATATAAAATCCAGCTTATGAACTTCATTTTGAATAAATTTGGGAAGTTGAATGTTCCTCGATTGGGTCGCGGCTTGTCATTAAGGGGTGATGGTGGGTCCCGGAGCCAGACCAGTTGAGAACCACTAATTTAGCTGACGCTTATATCCAAAGCGACTTTTCAATCATAAGGAAACAAACTCAGAAGAACCAGATCCAAGAAAGTGCATCTTCATCACAAGTGTATTCTGAGCCTCCTCTGTTAGCTCAGGTGAGCTACCTGGTGTCAGGTTTGTCCCTCACAATACTTGGTTTTCTGGTTTCTCTTGTTTCATAATACTCATCATGTGTTACAGATTCAAATTGTTTTCTGGGTCACGAGGCCCGTCTTCACTGTCAGAGCAGACAAAGACATTTACGAAACGAAAGGCGAGGACATCGTTAGAAAAAGACATATTTTACTGAGTTTCACATTGTGACAAAAGCTCCAAAAGTGAGGAATAATTTTGGAATGTGAGGACGTCCTGTCTGCTCCTCATTTCAAGAAAACCAGTCATATTTTAGAGAGGACAATTGGTGTAGTAAGAACACTCAGTAGAAAGAGAGGACATTTTGAAAAGTGGGACACCGTATCTCATCTTCATATAAGGGAAGACACCGAATGAAAATCAATCTTTAGACTGTTTTGCTTAATGAGGAAAAAATATATTTTGTTTGGTCCATTAAGTAACAGAGAGGACATATTGTCTGGTCATTGACATTCAGACATGAGACTGAAGACATTGGTCTGGTTGACCAGGACAGATCCCAACATTTGATGATCTGTGATATGATATTTGGGGGAAAAAGGGATAGTTTTGAAAAGCTGGACAAAATATTGACAAAAAAAAATGAAGGCCATAAATTAAGGACACTTTAGTCCTCATTTTGAGGATATCAACGGATCGTGAGGACCCTTCGAAGACATTTGTTAAAGAGACAATATTTTCCAACAGTTCAACTTATCTAGTCCTCAATCAGAACATGGAAGATCAAAGACATTTTTACTTTGATGGGGGGGACATTTAGTCTGGCTTTCATTTTGGAGACATTTTGGGAAGAAGGACGTCGTACTTGGAAAAGGAATAGCTAACGTTGTATGGAACATGACCCGTTACATCATTCAGTGCTCTCAGGTGATTGTGAAGCTCCTGATATGAGAAATGAGATCATCTCTTCTTCTGTGGTGCTCGGAGGCCGGTCTGCTGTATTTACACCGCAGAGGAAATGAGATCATCTCTTCTTCTGTGGTGCTCGGAGGCCGGTCTGCTGTATTTACACCGCAGAGGAAATTAGATCATCTCTTCTTCTGTGGTGCTCGGAGGCCGGTCTGCTGTATTTACACCGCAGAGGAAATGATTATTCCAGTCGGAGCCGAGTCTGATTTAGAGAAGATAAAGAAATACAATAAAATCAATTAAATGGAGGATGAGCAGATCTAAATACTCTCAGCTTTGGGATTGAGGTGTGAGTGTTTTGTGGGGGGGGGGGCATAGTTTTTTCTTATGGGGGGGGGGGGGGGCACACCACTCTTATGTCCCCACATGTCAATCATCGTCCTTTCATTAAACCATTAGTTAAGAGAAGAAAAACACTGTGATTCTGTGGAACTCCAAGGGAGCAAAGCGGCAGTCTGATTGCGGCAATGCTTGGCCCCCACGCCGTCGCGTTGCCCCCCCTTCACCCACCGCCGCCTTCACCCCCTCCAACCCCCCCCTCGGCCCTCGTCGGCTGAATGCCAGTAATCATTTCTCCTGATTTGAGACGAGGAGGAACGAAGCGAGCCATCTTGATTAATGCTGATTTGAGCGGATGGATGCTTAGATGGATGGATGGATGGAGCAAACCCCCCCCCCCCCACCCGCCCTCCTCCCCGCTCCACCATCAGCACCAATATCACCAGTAGCAACCCTTCAACTCCCCCCAAAACGAGGAGATGATAGCCAGCATTGTTTATTATTTTACACTAGTGAACAGACGTCTGGTACCTGAACGCCACGCTGGACTGTACCAAGTCAGAGGGTTTGTTATTTCGTCTTTAAGAAAATCATTTTATTGTAAAAAGGAACTTTTATCTGCACGTGTCAAAAAAAGACCTAAGTAGTACTCATACCAGGCAGGGCCAGGTTGGGGGGGGGGCGGAGGCCCCGCCTCACCCTCCAATCAACGTTTGTCAAAGCAGAGGCTTGAAAAGGTGTTTGACGTGGGGGCGCACAATGCCCCCCCCCCCTCCGCCCTGTCACGGATGTGTGACTCTGCTTAGCCCCCCCCAGCTCTAACCCAGGGGGCACTGTGTGAGTGGACAGGAAACAGACGGACAGGAAACAGACGGACAGGAAACAGACAGACAGGAAACAGACGGACAGGAAACAGACAGACAGAAAACAGACAGACAGGAAACAGACGCACAGGAAACAGACGGACAGGAAACAGACAGACAGGAAACAGAAGGATAGGAAACAGACAGACAGGAAACAGACGCACAGGAAACAGACGGACAGGAAACAGATGGACAGGAAACAGACAGACAGGAAACAGACGGACAGGAAACAGACAGACAGGAAACAGAGAGACTGGAAACAGACAGACAGGAAACAGACGCACAGGAAACAGACGGACAGGAAACAGACAGACAGGAAACAGACAGGAAACAGACAGACAGGAAACAGAGAGACTGGAAACAGACAGACAGGAAACAGACGCACAGGAAACAGACGGACAGGAAACAGACGGACAGGAAACAGACAGACAGGAAACAGAGAGACTGGAAACCGACAGACAGGAAACAGAGAGACTGGAAACAGACAGACAGGAAACAGACGCACAGGAAACAGACAGACAGGAAACAGACGGACAGGAAACAGACAGGAAACAGACAGACAGGAAACAGACGGACAGGAAACAGACAGACAGGAAACAGAGAGACAGGAAACAGACAGACAGGAAACAGACGCACAGGAAACAGACGGTCAGGAAACAGAGAGACAGGAAACAGAGAGAGAGACAGCGCATCGAGACGGAGGAGCTGAGGAGGAGATCTTGTCTCTCCGAGGCTTCATCAGCCCTGCAGGTGTGGAGACAAACTTGAGCCATAACTGATAGTTTGTAGTAAACAAACAAACATAAACTAAAAGACATTAAAATATGAAGATGTAGTTTTCATTGATCCTGACCTCCACTGCGGATCAAACTCATTCCAAGTTTGCGTGTTGTTTTTTAGAGACGCTGAATATTCTGTAGAAAATATATCTTCACCACTTATCTTCAGAAAGAAGAATAGATTCGTTTGAAATATTGTTTACATGCTTTAAAGATAATGGAAGCGTCAGTGTAATTACTTTTTTGTCATTTACACCAGCCATGTTTTTAATTCATTGTTGTTTATACTTCTCACATCTAAATTTGAAATGATTTTCGATAAAAGTGAAAAAAATTAAACCTTCTGACATCATCAGTTGGCTTCCAGTTTATCACAAAGATCATAAACTCATCATCTCGTCCTCGAAATAAAACCTCCTAATGTACCTCAACAAAGAAATGAAAATTGACATTCTCGTGAGTTTTTCCTTTTGAAAATGTAGTTATTTTAAAATTTACACAGTTAATCAATAATGATGCTAAAAGGAGAAATATTTACACACAATGTAGGAAAACTAAAGTCACCGTCACTGCAATATTCTCACCAAACAGCACATCCTGAGTTGGGAGAACCTTATTAAATTCACTGATGTGTGTCTGCTTTTAAAATGTTACCTGGAACGTCTCCGCCTCCACTTAGTGATTTTAATAAACAGAGCCCTCAAAGCAGCAGGCTCACTACATCTGCTTCAACAGGTGATTGTGTTATTTCAC
The DNA here is from genome assembly GCF_949316345.1 of Pungitius pungitius. Classification (NCBI taxonomy): domain Eukaryota; kingdom Metazoa; phylum Chordata; class Actinopteri; order Perciformes; family Gasterosteidae; genus Pungitius; species Pungitius pungitius. Next base: position 789,427 of record NC_084913.1, read on the forward strand.
AAAGGTCAAACTCGTTTAGATGTGAAGGCAGCATGAACAAAACCTACTTACTAATGCCTCTGCTAGCTAAATGCTAAAGGCTCCATTAGCTCCGGGCTAATGCCTCTGCTAGCTAAGGGCTAAAGGCTCCATTAGCTCTGGGCCAATGCCTCTGCTAGCTAAGGGCTAAAGGCTCCATTAGCTCTGGGCCAATGCCTCTGCTAGCTAAGGGCTAAAGGCTCCATTAGCTCCGGGCTAATGCCTCTGCTAGCTAAATGCTAAAGGCTCCATTAGCTCTGGGCCAATGCCTCTGCTAGCTAAGGGCTAAAGGCTCCATTAGCTCTGGGCTACCAGCGATACTATTACTATCTGCCAACAACACTCATTAAAACCATTTTCACCCAAAGACTTTATTCTGTCAACATACATCAACATTGCAGGACTCAACCAGTGAGAAGTTGAAAGTCTTTTGCAGGATTTGTGTTTCTTTAATCAAGAGAAACAAATGTGGAGAACTTGTGTTTAGAGTATCTGATTAGAATCTGAATTGTTGCTGTGAGTACCTGCAGGTTACTGCTGTACTTCTACATCTGCGGCTATTTTCACACATTTACACTAATTTTCTACCCAACTATTTTCAAAAGTCTAAAACCAACCCCCCCCCCCCCATTTAAAACGGAATTCACCTAATGAAACCATGTTGGACATGAAGGTAATTCACAGGAGGAAATGTGACATTAGCTTCCTCCTCTCTGATTGGTTGTGGGGCCGAAGTCACCCAGAGAGACAGAGAGACAAAGCGCGCTTTAATTCCCTCGAGCCGCATGAGAAACCATTATCTTCTTCTTCCCTCATCAGATTGGAAGCAGGTCTGATTTGGCCTTAATCGAGCTAATCTCCCGCGCTGGTTTCTCACAAAAAAAGAAAAATGTCCGCAGTTCCAATCACTTCCTGCCTGAAGAAGAATATTGGTCATTTTCTTTCAGCACCGGGACTCTTATTAAGAGACATCTCTAATTCTCTTTCCGTCTCTCCGAGGGGTCCACGCGACGTGTAGGAGGAGCAGGAGGTGGAGGAGGAGGTGGAAGGAGTGGAGAAACGGAGGACCGGGGCGTCGTCATGTGATGGCCGTTGCCTAGGCGACGGTCCGGCGGTGGCCCCGGGATCAGGGGCGGGTGGGGCTGGCGGAGAGAGGGAGCGGGTGGAGAGGAGAGATGAAATTGCATTCCATTAGTGCTAATACGCAGACATTAAGAGGCTTGTCTGAGGCGCGCTAACGACCGCAGCCGCTAATTCATCCTATCGGCTCGTGAGCAGGCTCCTCGCCGAGTCGCCACGAGCTCGCCAGCTATTACCGGGTGATTGACGTGAAGCCGGGGGTGGGAGGGGCTTTGTTTTCAAACGGAGCGAGGGAGGAGAGGGAAAGGCCGAGAGGTGAAAACCGTGGCGTCTTGTTCCGCACGTCGGCCATGTTGTTCCACATCAGCTCTGTTCCTGCTCTTCACTTGGCGAGGAGAGAGAACCATCGTTATCAACGTTCTGGATCAGTACAGGACTCTATTTATCCAGAGGGAAGTCTCTGCAGGACCAGAAAATAGGAACCAGAAGTTTACACTTAATAGATCCATAAGCCACACCCACAGGAATGCAAAGAGGTGAACGGAAAGTATCAGGTGAACAAAAATACCCACCATCTACTAACCAATCAGGAAGGAGGAAGCATCAGGAGGTGGAAAACGTTGGTTGGAGATGGATGACCTTGATAAGTTACACACACATCTAACCAACCGGTCTCCTGACCTGGACAGTTTTTAGCTAACTATCCAGTAAAACTATTGATGAAAATATTTGTGTAATGTTTCCAGGTGATTTAATGGTGTTAAAGTCGGCGTTAACTCCTTACCTTTTTAATAATGAAAGTAAAGATTTTCTTAACTAGAGTCGGTAAATAGACGTTAACGCCGGTGAATTAGCCGTGCGCTGCTATAGCCGTGACCCGGACAGACATTTTAAACATTGTTTTTCGCAGAGATTAAACGTTGGTTAAAGGTTCGCCAAAAGTACCATCAATGCTGACAACATATCCAGGAACGTGGCCTTTCACAATAAAACATCCTCCTCAACACGTCCAAAGGAACATTCATTGCGAAAGTATGTTGCACATGGAGGGAAGTTAACATGGAATTTGACAGAGTGCAGGAAATATAAAAAATGTAATTTACAATTAAATATACAATAAAATATAAATATTAAAATAAACTTTATTTAAAAAGCTCTTTCATCATCGCCTGAGTGAGTCTTACTTCTTTCTCTCATCCAACTAACTTTCTTGCTGTAATTAAGAAATGTAAATCTTTATATTCATGAGATGTGACGCGTAGATTCGTTTAAAAACGACAGGAAACGGCGTCAAAGTGTCCGGGTCCGGGTAATATTAGCGTCCGCTGACCGGGTCAGGAGACACTCCCGTTATATGGATAAACAGAGGTGTGTCGATATTTACATACAATCACATGCTCTCGTGTTGTAGTGTAAAAGCTCTCCAGGTGTTGAGTTCACCTGAAGAGCTTTGAGGTTTTTCTACATCGCTGCTTAAACATGGAGCCCCCCCCCAGCAATAAGTGTCTGGTGTGAGGAATAAGTGGGGATCTTGTGTCACATTTAATGTCACATTTGTCTCTGCTCACTTCAGGGACCAACGACTTGAGCTACTCGTCCTCATGCTGCAAAGCATTCTGGGCTCTTGAGACGGAGGGAAAGAACGTAGTTGACCATTTTTACTCTGAAAAGGTCAAAGAAAACAAAATGTTTCTTATTTTCCTCCTGAAATAAAGACATAATTTGTTTGACAACTATAACTTAGGAGATAACAGCAAGACAAAGATGAGGACAGGACAAATGAAGACAATAAAGACAGCACGTATAGCAGATGAATACAGGACGTAGGAGATGTGGTAAGGACGTATTAGATGAAGACAGGATGTAGGAGATGAAGACATGACATACGAGATGAAGACAGGATGTAGGAGATGAAGACATGACGTATGAGATGAAGACAGGATGTAGGAGATGAAGACATGACGTATGAGATGAAGACAGGATGTAGGAGATGAAGACAGGACGTATAAGATGAAGACAGGATGTAGGAGATGAAGACATGACGTATGAGATGAAGACAGGATGTAGGAGATGAAGACATGACGTACGAGATGAAGACAGGATGTAGGAGATGAAGACATGACATACGAGATGAAGACAGGATGTAGGAGATGAAGACATGACGTATGAGATGAAGACAGGATGTAGGAGATGAAGACATGACGTATGAGATGAAGACAGGATGTAGGAGATGAAGACAGGACGTAGGACATGAAGACAGGAAGTAGGACATGAAGACAGGATGTAGGAGATGAAGACAGGACGTATGAGATGAAGACAGGATGTAGGCGATGAAGACAGGAGTTAGGAGATGAAGACAGGATGTAGGAGATGAAGACATGACGTATAAGATGAAGACAGGAGTTAGGAGATAACAGCAAGACAAAGATGAGGACAGGACAAATTAAACAAAGACAGGACGTAAAGGAGATGGAGACAGGGCGTAGGAGGTGAAGGCAGGAGGAAGGGGATAAAGACACTACATAGGAGGTGAGGAAAGAATATAGGAGCTGAAGAAAGGACTTAGGAGATGAGGAAAGGATGTATGAGATGAGCTAAGCTCAGATGTGAACAACAACAACAATAATATACAACAATCTAATTGTGTTCTGTGTCACATGTGAGAGAGCATGGAGGAGGGAGGGGGGGCAGAGGAATGAGGGTGGAGGATGAACGATGGAGGACTAAGGCTGGAGGTTGGGAGACTGAGGCTACAAGACAAAGGGTGGAAGACTGAGGGTGGAGGAGGGAGGACTGAGGCCTCTGGACTGAGGGTGGAGGGTGAAGATGTAGGTGTCTCTAAACTACAATGGACTGTCATCTTGTGGTGCCCCCTGTGGACTAAAGTCTTAGTGCCTCCACCACCAGGGTCCCTTTAGAGAACTTCTCATTCCACCGCGGTAGAATTGTTTTTGTTCTGGTTCTGGTTCTGGTCCTGGTTCTATTGGAAGCTGAGCTCTCGTCCTCCCACACGTCCAAAGATGCGGGGAAGCCAGATCTGGGTCTTTCCACAGTGGACTGGTCTCTGCTAGAGGATCTGAGTCCATCCAGGGTGGACTGGTCTCTGCTAGAGGATCTGGGTCTGTTCACGGTGGACTGGTCTCGGCTGGAGTCTGAGGTGAAGAAGGTTCTGGTGAAGCTGCATGAGCTCATCTGGATTCACCAGAATCATCATTGCTGATGACCTGGTCGGATTAGGACTTCTTTGAGACTGGTTCCCACAGAGAGACCTCCTGCTGCTTTGTGTCTTCCTCTCCTCTTCCTCTCAGACGGTAGCAAGACGTGTAAAAATAGAAACGAAGGTAGAGACAACAGACGCGGGCGGAAGTGCGGAGACACGCGCGCGGGAACCTTTATCCGCGTGCGCTCACGTGACGTGTTGACATATGAACGATAAGTTGCACGAGGCACAAACACGACAAGCAGAAAGGGAAGAGATGTGAGAGATTAATGCATCATTACTGATGATGTGTATAAATACACATAAACAGAGTAAACGGGATCAAACATCACGGCGCAACAAAGCCAATTAATACATGAAATGAGCTCACGTGGCTCATGTCTTCATCGGTTCTGTTTAAAAAGGCAAAATACATTGAAAAGAGTATTTTTTTTCAAACGATCAGAAATCTGAAGAGACGTGAAATGGAATCATTGTTGTTGTTGTTGTTGGTGACACATAAATATAAATATGGGCGTTAACAGACACTATAGCTAATAAATAGAAATGATCATAAATAAAGAAATATTGTAAAGCAGCCAATAATGCACTTATAAAATGTGTAAAATGTTTAAAATAATAATAATAATAAACAGATTTGGAGCTCTCTCTGGAGTTCTACAATAATATAATGATAATAATAATAATAATGTTAAAGAAATAATTAGACAATTTATAAAAATATACATTTAAAGAAGACGAGGTTGATTGTATTTCATGGATTAAACAATATATTAAAGGTGAAAAATAATCAACAACCACGTGAAACATACCTTAAAATATAAACTTGGTTTTAAAGCTCGTGCGTCGTGTGCTCGTCCGTCACGGAATGAACGCGCGGAGATTTTACAACGTCAACAAGAAGCAGCGTCCCGACGGTTCTGCTGACCCGGAGGTTCTCATGCTGCGGCTCGGCCCCCCCGCGGGGCCCCTTTGAGGCCGCCACAGAGGAGCCGGAGAGGTGTCACACGGAGGCGGCTTTGTGGTCCGGTGATCGCCTCAGCGCCTCCTTCCTCCTCCTCCTCCTCCTCCTCCTCCTCCTCTTCCTCCTCACCGGGGAGAAGCGAGCGGCTCCAAACACGAGACTAAAAAAAACATTTCAAATGTAACACGCGTAAAAATAATGTACGGAGGAATATTTCATTCGGTTCTATTTAAATTTTCAAAAACTTAAATGCGGAGCGAATTATTATATTTTTAAATTGGTGGATTTTATCTTTTTTTAAATACATTGTATGATTTCTTATTTTATTTCTGAAACAATCATCATATTTCAAACCATTGTGTGAAAGGGCTGAACTGTCATTTAAACCTCGGCATAAAAAAATAATAATAGAACATTGATTCATTTAGAATTGATCATTTTAATATTGTTATATTACAAATTTGCGTTATTATTTTTATTAGTAATAAAGAACATGATCCCAAAGGGTGTTTTGTGCTGCCTCGTTTTTGACATCACTTTAGTTATTTTGTTTTTTATCGTAAATATAAATCATGAACAAACAGTATTAATTGTTACTATCGACATTTGTTCATATAAAATGCAATGAAAGATTGTTCAAATTAGAAATTTATTAATCTTAAACAGTCTTAAAGGACTTGTTGATATTACATTTAAATAATAAAAATGATTTGCTTGCCGTTTGTTTTTTGAATAATGAAACTAATAAAAAATGAATGAACTGAAGATATTTATTGTGTTATTCATATATGCACTGGAAATGTTAATATATAGCATGTGATTACATTACATACATTTTGTATTTATTCCACACAAATTTGTATTTATTACATCTTCTGATTGATCACTTTGGCGTATTTTAAGTTGGCAAAATAAATGAGTTTGTATTAAACATTAAATTAAACATTTATTTCAAAACCAGCAAACAAACCTGAGAATTAAATGTTAAAAAGCAGAATATGTGCAGACTGCTTGTTATTATATTTCAGTAATAACGTGATTATCATAGTTTTTATCGATGATCTGCTGCAGCTGCTCATTTACACGCGTGTGACGGCTTTCACAGCGTGCGCGTGCGTGTGGGAGAGCGTGTTTTGTGTGGAGTCTGCAGCGGTGTGAGATGGGGGGTGCGGAGGGGGGGGGGGGGCATGAGGGGGGCACTGGGTTTATCTGCAGAGAAACCAACTCCTTAATCTGTGTTTTACACTTTAGTTCTTTAGTATCTCTTCTTCATCATCGTCTTCTTCTTCTTCGTCTTCTTCATCATCCTCTTCTTCGTTTTCTTCATCATCCTCTTCTTCCTCTTCGTCTTCATCTTCTTCTGGTGGTTCTTGTGCTTTTGGTTTGAGTCTTTGAGCCTCAGAAGAGGAAGAAGAAGCTTTCTGCTGAATCTGAAGTTATTTTGCCTCCCCCCTCTCCCTCTCTCCCCCTCTTTATCTCCCCCCTCCATCCCCCTCTCTTTCTCCCTCTCTGTTTTTTTAATTGGCATATAGGGAGGCTTGTTTGTTTTTGTTGTGTGCTGTTTCTTAAATGTGTGTGTTCGTGTTCATGTGGCCCCCGGTGTCCCAACAAGCACCGCGCTGGATGTTGGGAGGCGCATTCTGCGAGACACACGCACGCGCGCGCGCGCACGAGGAATTGCAGCAGACGAAAAAATGGATGACACACAAGGAAAGAAACCCACGAAGACAACAAATACACAAAGACTGATAGTAGTCGTAGTACACGTACACACGCGCGCGCACACGCCCGGATGGAGCCGTTGCTTCTCGTGCAGCGCCATCTAGTGGCGGCTTGGAGCTCAGAGCCTCTCTGCGATGTGAGGATTAATACCATGAATAACATTAATAATACACATTCAAATACCTAAAAAGTGTTATTACAAAATAACGATAGGACTCATCAGTCCATTAACTAAATAAAAAATATATCTGTGATATCAGCAGTAATATGAGAAGTTGTAGTTTGAGTATAGAAGTGAAAGTATCCTAGAATACTTATGTAGTATCTACATTGCGCTTGCAGTACTTTTAGTCCTTTCAGCTCTCTTGCAGTAGTACTATTCAAACAAGTTTTTAACTATACAACTGTATATTTGAATAAATGTTAACTGTAAAGATGGGATAATACCAGTAGTACTACTTCAAGTATTTCTACCTTGTTGGGTAGATTTTTACTAAAGGTTGTACTAAAAGATTTCTTCTGCTAATGTTTTACCTCATACTTGACTTTGATCATCTTGGAATAAAACCAGAGAACAGGAAGTGACCCCATATGACTCCTAACACCTGTCAATCAGCGTTAGGCCCCGCCCTAAAGCATCCCCTCTTTATGGTCTGTTTGACTCTAAATGGACCTTCATCCACTAAATGAACATCATGCTGGATTGAAGAAGACTTGAAACTAGAGACTGAGACCATAAACTCATGTTTACAATGTTTACTGAGGGAATAAATCAAGAGAGAAAAAAGTATAGTCAAGATTTTCAAATATCTTTATTAGCTCCTGCAGGTGCAGCAAACACGTCACAAGTTGGGAGGAGCGGAGACACTGAAGTGGACTCAGAGGGCGCTGAGACACGTCTCCCCGCTGGCAGCATCAGACCTGTGACCTTTCACCCGCAGGGCCGGGCCAGTCACTACTCAGGAGGTAAACTTACTTTGTGGAATATGTGGAGGAATAATTCGGCTTGGCGTCAGGCCTTTAAAGAGCAGTATGGTTAGCTTAGCTTAGCACAAGGCCACAGGCATGGGAATGAAGAAGGGCTCATCAAAGGGAAGTACTTTATATCTACAGGTACACAATCTCATCAAAGGGAAGTACTGTATATCTACAGGTACACAATCTCATCAAAGGGAAGTACTGTATATCTACAGGTACACAATCTCATCAAAGGGAAGTACTGTATATCTACAGGTACACAATCTCATTAAAGCAGCCTTTTACTTATTCACTGATATTTGCAGTATTTAAACATAAGACTAAAGTAAATAAAATATTGAATATTCTTTAAACAACTTTGCTTGTTTCTGGCTCTTTAAATGTAAAGATCTCTCTGCATCTCTATGAATAAATGTACATGTATGACACCACGCAGTCACAGAGTAGCACAAGTCCTTTAGTGACGTATATTATAAATATACAATTTAATGCCGTGTCACTGAGTCTGGATCCAAAGTTTAAACTCATCGGGAACTCGGCTTCTGTTTACAAAATACAAAGGCTGAAGAATACTACTTCTACCCTAGTAACCTTTTCATAGTACTCCCTGTACACGTATGTTCAACTACTATTCACTCAACGCTTGATGAAGCACCTTCGTACTTAAAGTGAGACAAGTGAACGCCGAAAGACAGGAGCAGCGATGAGGGAGAGGGAGGGAGAGAGGGAGGAGCAGCCCTTACTAGGTCGATGTGGGTCGATGTAATAATCGGGTAACAACAGTGTAACAACAGGGTAATAACAGTGTATTAACAGTGTATCAACTGTGTAACAACAGTGTAATAACAGTGTATTAACAGTGTACCAACGGTGTAATAACAGTGTATTAACAGTGTAATAAGGGTGTACTAACAGTGTATTAACAGTGTAACAACAGTGTAATAACAGTGTAATAAGGGTGTACTAACAGTGTATTAACAGTGTAACAACAGTGTAATAACCCTGATACAAGTCGCTCTCCTTTGCCTTGGAGGGACTTGGAGACGCTTATTGGTAAACAGGCCTCCCCCCTGGGGGGCATTTTCTCCACCGCGCGCTCGCTGGGAAAAAGGCTGGAGGAGGAAAAAATGTCCTTCTGAATGCTCAAGTGATTTGTCTCGTCTCATGAGGAGCAGGAATTAAAATGTGCTCAGTTCTGAGGACGAACCTTTCATGAAGCTCGCACACATCCATGTGAACGTCATGAAGAAAGCAGCGTTCACATGACTTAACCCTCATTATTAAATACTCTTTTTATCGTCTCGGTCCACACGGACTCGGACCTGAAGTTGCTCTTTTTGGATCAAGCCTCTGGAAGTGAAAACATATTTAGAAGGAGGCTGCGTAGCTTTCAGCAGTAACCTTTAATAAATGGACCTGGCAGGGACCTTGTTGAGGATGTTTCCTTTTGGAACGCCTCCTCTGTTTTGTATTCTCAACCTTCTTTAGAAGGCTTTGGTTTCTCCAAAGAGAAGACATTCATAGCTTTAAATAATGACATCACACCAACAGTACTTATTTTCACTCTTAATAACCTATTCAGTGGGTAAACTCTTGCACATCAATTCTTCATCAGGTCAAACCCAGCAGGAGCTTCTCTTGATGTTCTCCATTGTTTCTCTTCATCAGAAAGAAGTTTAGAGTCTGAGGAATCAATCATGAAATTATGGCGAAACAAACAATTAACCAGCAGATACAAAAAGATTTGGTTTGATGAGGATCATCCTTGTGAGAGTCTTGCATGTATAGAAGTTATTATACTTTGTGTTTTCGAGTCGTCTTTTTCTGATTGTCTGACTCAAAAAGTGATGCTTTTAGTTGCTCTCAAAATAAAGTAACTGTGGAAGTGCTTTCCATTCAGCAAGGAGCAAATACGTACGATGACTCAGCATTTCACAGTTCTGTTTTTACTCATCATGAAACCACAGGAGCTATGGTTTGGTTTTACAAAGAGATCTTCAATAGTGATCTTAAATAAATCATAACCGTGTTACCAAGCAACAGGTACTTCATAATAACAAAATAAAATGATTGAGATCCTTACATTGTCATTTTAAAACAAGAATCTCATTATGTGGTCAATGCGACGCACTTCCTTAACATCTCTAATTTGTGATTCATTTACATTACGTTCGGCCTTGTTTCTTTAAGGAAAGTTGTGAATCGTCTCTGAATCTTCTGATTGGTGCTTTTGTTCTTTACTCCTTTGACAGCTGCTGGTTCTGCGTCCTCACAGTTCACTGACCCTCTCGCTGAGGGTCTCCAGCTCCTCCTCGTGCTCCTGGTAGCGCTCCAGCCCCGGGCCGGCGGCGCGGGGCCCGTTGGCCAGGTGGGCGGGGTACTCGAGGCCGCTGAGCTGGGCGTGGTGATGCCAGCGCAGGTCGTCGCTCTCGTGGGTGATGTAGCGCTCGTTCATCCTGGACTCCAGGTTCCTCAGGTCCAGCCACATCTGGTAGTCCTGGTGGGGGAAGCGAGTGCACCCTGAAATAAACTGGTCCCATATGTGTTTGATTTTTCTCTCCCCACCAAAAAGGTTCAGAATTTTTGAAGCGTTCTGGAGAGGAACTCTCTACTCTAAGGAGATCTCTCTCCAGTCGTAAAACCATGAATATAATTCAAATTCCGTCTGCTACCCCAGAAGACCTAAATGACCTAAATGGCACCGTAGTCCTACTTCACCCACTGCACCACGTATTTACCTCTGCTCATAGCTGTATAGTGAGAGCCTGCTGACGTGTTTTTGTGAATTTAGACTTTAAATATTTAGAATTCTGTTGAATTACTTTGTAAAATGTACTTCAGTCGGATATTCATCATTAAAAGTAAGTCTTAAGTCCACATGCATCATCTGGGATGTAGTTTGTAATTTACACTTCTATTTAGTTGTGTTTTTCCTTTAGCTTCAACGGCCTCATTCTTCAGTTTGCTTGTTGAGTTTTCTGAAGGAAGGTGGAGAACTTTCCTCCTCTGATGTATTGACGAGCAGCAGAACCACGGTTACCTGTAACCAGGGGTGACTGAGGGTCTTGTCCACGCTGTACCTCTTCCTCATCTTCACCTGCAGCAGGTTGTTAATCAGGTCAATCGCTGCGGGGGGGAGGAAAGAAACGAGGCGGTGAGCCAGAGAAATGATGAGGTAGAGGAGTGTCCAGCGGAGGGAGGGATGAAAAGGGGGGGGGGATGTACAGCTCCCCCACCTCCCGTGGTGAGGGGCCAGTCGGGGCTAATGAGCAAAGCTAACATGATGTTAACATTTCTTCAGGGGTCAGCAGTCTGAACAGCTCAAGGACCCTGGGGCCCCTCAGGTCTCCAGAGGCCTCCATCGCTCTGCATTATGCACATGAATAGATCGGCACATGAATACCGCCCCGAACCTGTCCGTCTCACTCTCTTTCCAGGAACCACCCGGACTCTCGCTGCCTTTCAAGCCCCCCCCCCCCCCCCCTCCCTCAATCCTCTTTTTTTCTCACCAGAGTCACATGACCAGGCAGTTAATCCGCACTTTTGCTTTTCTGTAAGAGCGGAGCCGAAGGAGGGCGACGTCCGACCATCCAGCACCAGCTCGGAGGAGCAGGTCTACAGACACATTAACAACTTTTACAACGTTTATTCCTTTTCTAGAAAGTTGTCCTCCACAGGTGCTTGAACACTACCTGATTGGATGTTCAAGGGATGATGCAAACTGAAGAAAATACTGTCAGTCACTAAATGTTTTATTTATATTTTGAAAACTAAATTAAATTAATAATAAAATGTCCATTTAGTGTTTAGCTGTTAGGTTGATAATCCTGCAATAATTTTCCAACAACATCAACTAGACCTCTCAAAGTGAAGTCACAGCTTCACGTCTTAACGCTGCATTCTGTGTAGTGACCAGCAGGGGGCGACTCCTCTGCTCCCATAGACGTCTATGAGGAAATGACTCTACTTCTGTGTAGTGACCAGCAGGGGGCGACTCCTCTGCTCCCATAGACGTCTATGAGGAAATGACTCTACTTCTCTCTTGATTTATTCCCTCAGTAAACATTGTAAACATGAGTTTATGGTCTCAGTCTCTAGTTTCAAGTCTTCTTCAATGCAGCACTATGTTCATTTAGTGAATGATGGTCCATTTAGAGTCAAACAGACCATAAAGAGGGGATGCTTTAGGGCGGGGCTACATGCTGATTGACAGGTCTCTAATAGACCATAAAGCAGTGGATGCTTTGGGGCGGGGCTACCCGCTGATTGACAGGTCTTTACTAGAGACATGTACGGCATCTTTAAGTTCTCCTCAATCTAAATATGGATCGTTTCAAGGTTGACTGGTTGCAACAAATCAATACGTCCACTTCTTCTTTACAGTTTCGAGTGATATCTTAAAGTTACTTCTGCTTTTTTATGCTCTTTCCTCCACAAAACCTTTTTAAACTGGAAACTTCTCTTTCCAGATCAGAAGTTTGCCATATATGACTTCTCCTAAACGCACCTTTTGAAGTGGTAATACACACAATATAAAGCTCTATTTCACTCATACTCACTTCTGGCTCAACATAACAACACAAATTCTTCACTCCAGTGTCAACATTATCAAGATGAATCGTGTTTGTGGGCAGACGAATAAATTAGCCACAGAATCTATTTAGAGAGAAAAGCAGAGTTGGTGACGCACTAAATGCTTTCTTTCTGTGACATGCATCGCCCGACGGCAATGACTCTACAGAGAGGTTTTATTTTAAAGTGGCGGTATGAGGAGGCGGAGGGGCCGGGGGGGCGGGGGGGGGGGGCTCTCCTGAGAGGCCTCGGCCCTCCGGTGCATCCAGTGAGTCAGGCTGGTTTAACGATGACTCATTTAGAGATTGTGACGACAACAACGTGAGTAGATACGACACCGGAGCACCAGAGAAGAAGAACCACTGAGCCACAGCCGGGTTTGTGGAATGTCGTGGCTGCTCTCTGAGGAAGAAGAGACCCCCGGCAGCGTGGTACCGACCAAAAGTGGGATTTCATGATCCTCGCCCGTGTTCCTGGACCTTCATCCGATACATGCATTACCTCTGATAGTTGACTATAAACACAAGGCGTCCCTTGATTGACACTTCAAACCCCTAGAAGCTTCTAGACCCCCCACCCCCCATGACGATGAAGATTATGTTCGGATCAGAACGCGATCGGACATCGGGTTCTCCCAGCGAGAACCTACGTACCTTCCTGGGAGACCTTCTTCCAGGGATGAGGAGGGTACATGAAGGCGGCGTTCTGGATCTGATCGTTGATGTCTTCGTCCTCGTTGAACGGGAACGTTCCGCTGAGACTGAAGAACACGACAAATTGATGGAACTCTGAACATTTATTCTCAAATATTATCGTTTGCTTTCATGTGCTTTCAAGAGAGCCTTAAAACCTCCCACCTGACGTAGATGATGACGCCCACCGACCACATGTCCAGAGAGCGGTTGTAGCCTTTGTTCCTCAGAACCTCGGGGGCGAGGTACGCCGGCGTTCCCACCACCGAGCGCCGGAACGACTTCTCGCCGATGATCCGGGCGAAGCCAAAGTCACAGAGCTTTACCTGGAACGATTCAATGAAATACTTAATCACTTAGTTGATGAGAAGGTTTTCATCGTAGAGACACAACTTGCTCCCCTTAGAAAACAAATATCCGTTGGGTTCCGTGAGGAAGTGTAGAATCCTCATGATGTCAAATTAAAAATGCAACAATGACCTTCTTGTAATGAAATTATTTTTTCACAGGAGAAAACTTTCTGTTGTTTGAGTTACAATAACTACAGAAGTAATGAGTCCAGGTTTACACAGAATCTGGAATGAAATAAGGGTTAATGTGAAAAACACGAGAATTGTCAAAACTAAAATGAGCAAATTACAAGAGAATTTATTTTAATGCATTTCCTGTATTAAAGATGAATCAGCGCTTTACAGTCTTATTGCACCTCTTCAAACTAAAGACACACCACTTCAGACTAAACGTCCACTAAAACACTAACAAACTGTACTTTTAATGGCTCTTATCTATAACAAGTTGTAAATCAGCTTATTTGATGAAATTGCACTTTCATGTTTCTAGTTTTCTGAGTTTGTTTCCTTCATATTTTGGCGTATTATTTTTGCGGGTTCTGATTCTAACACTGGAAGGAATAACACTGAAATTAAGAAATAAATAAACCACAAATATTCAATTCAAGAACAAATTTCAAATGTCACCTTTTACTTTCGATGCAGTGTCCCCGTTTCCATTATTTATGCTAAGCTAGGCTAACCACAGGCTCCCTCTACCTATCTCTGTAATGGATAAAGGATCAAAGGATTCAGTTCCATACACACACACACACACCTGTACACACACACACACACACACACACACACAAACACACACACAGTACCTGTGGAAATGCGTCTGCAGAAGCCAGCAGCACGTTTTCAGGTTTCAGGTCACAGTGGACGATGTTTTTGAGGTGAAGGTGACGCAGAGCCACGAGGATCTGAGGGCGACACACACACACACAGACACACAGACACACACACAGACAGACACACAAATGATTCAACAAGAGTCATTTGTTCTAGGAGCATGAATGAGACCCGGTGGATTTATCACTACGAGTTTTCTGACCGAAGACGATGGTAACGATAACCGAGGTGACCACATGACACGGAGGCTCTTCTTGTATTGGTCCAGATGGTTCAATATTTGTTCTAAAACATGTATCATATTATATTGTTTATTCCATAACAGAACCCAATATTTCGGTTGAATTGAACCGGTCGGTCGGGCGTTCAGATCTTCTGCTCGACAGAGACTAGCCGTAAATCATCAAAACCGTGCTCAGCGATTGGCTGAGACCGCGACCGGAACCCCTCATAGCTCCACAAACCACACTCCTTACAGCGTTTGCTGTTTCCTGCCACTCACTACTTCCTGCCCCGCCCCCTGGTCCTCACGGTGAAAGCAGTATAAAGCTCTTTAAATGTTTAGATGTTCAACCTGTAGCTCTTCTTCTGGTGTTCCTGTCAGTCAGCAAACACCACCTTAGTTCATGTTCCCTGAGGAGGAGGAGGAGGAGGAGGCTCTGCCTGTCGTTACCTGGGCGACCATGAACTTGGTGATCCTCTCAGGCAGTCGTCCCTTCTCGCTGGAGAGGATCATCTCCAGCATGTCTCCGTGGAGCTTCTCCATGACCACGAACACCCGCTCCGGCGTCTCGAACATGCAGTCCAGGTTGACCACGCCCAGGTGGTGCAGACTCTACAGGGCGGAGGAGTCCAGGTGATCCACAGAGCTACTACTGAGCATCACACCCATAAACCATCTGTGCGCACTGATGACGTCACAAAACGCTTTTTAAGTCAAAACCTGTGATGAACCAATCAGAACGGAGCCTTCTATCAACTCAAATGACTATTAAACATTTCATCCGACATTTCTTCTGTTGAGTTGTAACCGTCACGACTCTCCTTCATCTTTCTTTCAGGTGTCTCAAAATAACGAAGCAATATTTGAGTAAATACCAGAGACCCGAGGAGTGTGTGTGTGTGTGTCTGTGTGCGTTTGTGCGTGTGTGTGCGTCTGCATGTTGAGCAGCGCTGGAATATTACAGGATGTCACACCCCCACGGCGTTGCCACGGTAATGAAGTCGTTCACGACAGGAAGTCTCGCTCGCAGCCGACGGGCTCCGCTGCGAGTGTGTGTGTGTGTGTGTGTGTGTGTGTGTGCGTACCTGCAGGATGGCCACCTCGTTGCGTAGCTGGCTCTCCTGCTTGGTGGGGAAACGGAGTTTGTCGATGATCTTGATGGCGACGTCTCGGCCGGACTTTCTGTGTTTACCTGAAGATGGAGACAATCAAAACTCTACTTCTTATTGATCATCTTTCATACTCCAAGTACAGGTTTCATCTGCTGATCCGTCCATCTGGACCTTCCCCCCACAGTACCTCCACACGGGGTTTAAAGGGCTGAAGGTATAAAGGTCTAAAGTTCTGAGGGTTTGAAGGTCTGAAGGTCTGAATCTCTGAAGGTATAAAGGTCTGATGGTCTGATGGTCTAAAGGTCTGAAGGTCTGAAGGTTTAAAGGTCTGAAGGTCTGAATGTCTGAATCTCTGAAGGTATAAAGGTCTGATGGTTTGATGGTCTAAAGGTCTGATGGTCTGAAGGTATAAAGGTCTGAAAGTCTGAAGGTATAAAGTTTTAGTCGTTTACCTCCGTAAACGATGCCGAACTGACCCGAGCCCAGGACCTCGTCCGGGAAGATCTGATACACCGAGTTGATGTCCTGTGGGAGCAGAAGAAGAAAGTTCTTAAACGTACATTTTAAAATATTCCCTCCATATTCTCATTATTATGTGTAGTAAAAATGCGTCTCTTGACGTGTTAATAAATGGGCTTCATGACCGACATGATGAAGACACTAAGGATGAAGAGGGTCAAAGGATGAAAGAGTAAATATGAAACTTCATCATCACTAGTTGTGTAGTTGTGTTACAGGTTGTGTGTATCGATTGTATTTGAAGTTCTACTTCTCCCCGGGGGAGACATGAAAGCATCTGAAGTGGAGGAGGGCTCCGTCACCTGGTGGAGTTCTTCCAGAAAAGCTCCCTCTTCTCTTATTTATTTGTGTATGTGTGGTGGGGGGGGGGGCGGGGGTCGCTTTGCAGCGCCACCGATCCGCCACAGCTTTGACACCAAAGCCGCTAAATATTTTCTCCCTGTCTGCAATCACGTCTCCCTTTTTCTCCCCCGTCAGCTGACAGCTTAATATCACACCTCGGGTGGAGAGGACAGAAATACAATATCATAACCCCCCCCCCCCTCGCCCCCTCCACCCGCAGAAGCCTCCGTGCCTAATTACCATCCGGCGTCGCCGTGGAAACCGCTCGGCTGAGTGAGTAATCACAGTAATCTCCATCCGAGGTGCTCCAAGACGCCGCTCACCTTTTATGGGGGGGCGGGGGGGGGGGGGGGGGCATCGGGACTCTGCGTTTTTTTGCATGAATGGAGTTTGCAGACATTCTTAAGGATAATCTTTATGGTGTTAATGCTGAGGGTGAGGGGTTGGTGGGGGGGGGGGGGGTCTGAATGAAGTGAATGGAGATGTAAACAATAGCTGCGAGTTTGAGACCTTCGTCTACTCAACGAGGAGACGAGGTGTTTCCTTCACTCCTCTCCTCTCTCCTAAACTTCACTAACAGTGTATGTGTGTATGTGCGGCCCTCTGGTCAGATCACAGTTTGTATGTGTGCATGTTTGTATTTTGTGATAGTTTGTAATCGTTGTGTGTGTGTGTAAATGTGTGCATTTGTATGTGTGTGTTGTGTGTGGGTGTAAATGTGTTTGTGTGTGTGTGTGTGTGTGTGTCTCTCACCACGTTCTCCTGGATCTGGCAGTTGGAGACAGAAATACTGACGGAGATTTCTTCTGTTAAAGATAAAACCAAAGACAAATAAATCTTCATGGTTGTGTTATTTCAATGTTAAAAGGACCAATACATTATTTGAGACTCTCTGCAGGGACCAGGCCCCTGTGGAGTCCTGGATGTTCTATCATTGGATCATTGATGTGTGTTTCCCCCTCAGGTGAGCATCAAGTGTTACCCTCACCGACGTGACGTCAGCGGAGCTGTGAAACACCGCTGATGGGTTTTTGTGTGGGAGTCAGCGGTCCTTCGGGATCTGAGAACTCACCGTGAACATTAGAACCTGAGACCTTTTACTGATAACAGCATGATAACATTCATATTTTAGTCAAGTAAGATCGTGGTTTTCTAAATATCTGCTGTGAGACTATCACGATGTAAATATTATGTACCATGACCCCAGACTGCATCATTCTGATGGATAAACCCATACGTCAGATTGAAAAATGTAAAATGTATTCAATTACAGATATTTCATCAGCTCATGTCTAACATTTAGACATAAAATACATTTTAGAGATGTTGCGCCTTATGGAAAGCCAATTAGTTTTAAATATCTACACACTTACTTTGTAATTCTTGAAGTTGTTTTTAACTCATTTAGTATTTTGCAATGATCGATTGATTTGTTTTAATAAGGAATTCTGAATAAACGTCATCCTGCACTGGAAAAAATATGACATATGGATGCAAAAAAACACATACACACTGATTATTGTTTACTTCCTTTTACATCACTCATCCCAAAAATGATTATTATAATAATAATAACAACATAATTATTAATACATAATTAAGTTCTATTGGTTCGTGATTTTTGGTTTTGTAAACTCACACAAACATTGAAAATCCTACTGATGCAGTTATGGATATAGTTTGTATTGTATTTGATTTGTTAAAGTCTGGTTATCATTCTATTTTCTAAACTGTATGCTTTAATCCTATTTGTGAAATACATTTTTATCTCAT
The DNA here is from genome assembly GCF_949316345.1 of Pungitius pungitius. Lineage (NCBI taxonomy): Eukaryota > Metazoa > Chordata > Actinopteri > Perciformes > Gasterosteidae > Pungitius > Pungitius pungitius. Next base: position 807,826 of record NC_084913.1, read on the forward strand.
TCATCTTTTTGTGAGATTTGTTTTGACGATACGTAGACTTCCCAAAATGTCCCTCTAAATTGTGCTTGGATTAATATTCTTGTTTCATTCGAAAATTCTCCAGAACAATTTTGAATAAAGTTCGGTGTTTATGAAAATTAGAAATTCACCGGCTGATTTGAGTCCCCGGGTCTTATCAGAAACTAGAAGTCCTTAAGTTTGCTAGTACAAAAAGATGCATTAACATGTCGAACGGTCAGAACTAACAGCCACGTAGAGCTGGGTGTCGTCTGCATAGCATTTTACATTAACAAAAGCTCATCGCCTGCACCACACACAGAGGCCCAAAAGTAACAGAACCAGAATCAAGCCTTGTAATGTTCATCCTTTTTTTGAATCGACAAAATAAATATGTGAGTTGACGCCAACTCATTTCTAACATCGGAGTGAAGCGAGCTCAATGCAATGTGGTATTTAGCAATAGCACAACTAAAATAAAAGGATATTGGTGGTGTCTTACTGTGTCCGCTGCGGTGGGAGCTGTGGGACACTCCTGTGGAGACGGCCGGCATCAAGGCATGCTGGATGGCCATCTCCCACATCCGGGCCACATCCTGTCCCACTCCGCTGATCTGAGGCCAGTCAGGACAAACCCATCAGAAAGTACCGCACATCCGTGATTAAGAGAAATTACAAAGACATAAGCAGCAGTGGGAGGTATGTGCTTTTATTCAATTTATATCTATATCTATATATATATAGATATAGACATAGAAAATACAATTTATTAAAGATTCAATCAGGTTTCAGCAGAGTAATGTCCTAAATGTATGTTGGTTTTCAAAAGAGATCAAATGAACCAATACCTCAATGAAAATAGAGCGTTCAATCATTCAATAATATAAAATGTATGTATCCATGTGATCTTTTCTTTGTCTCCGGTAACATTAATACTCTCATGACCCCTGAGATTTACTCTCATTTACTCTATTTTTTTTTTAAGGCTTTACCACAGGAGACAAACGGATGGTCAGGTATTCACCACAATGCTGCTGCTGCTCTTGGATGTCTCGGCCCGCTGCAGGTGTTCCCCCACGTAGTAAACCAGCGTTGCCGTGGTGATTTCAAAGCAGTGAGGATTGGCCCCATCGGGGAGTAGAGACAAGGTCTGAGCCGGCTCCAGACACAGGATCTCAGACAGAGGGATTTCCTGCACAGAGGAGGTGGGGCATCGCTGTCTTTACATACAACTTGTTCTGTGTGTGTGTAGCTGCAAAAGGGCTTTGATTTGACCCGGAAAACACAAACGCATGAAACCAAAGTCCACCATCGCTCACCAGCCTCCCACCACCCAGTGGTCCCGCAGTGGGACTCATTTTAATTCTCACAGCTTCATCTTGTGGAAAGGTGAAGCAAATTATTCTCCAAAAACTAACCAGAGCTCAAATGGAACTTGAACCATAATTTAGAATTGGTTCATGCGTGGAAATTGACCCGAGGAGATGCACACCGGGTTTTTTGGCAAAGCCAAAAGGATGCTGGTAGATTTCTGCTGTCTTCAAGTCAAGATCCACAACAAGGAGATTCCTAATAAGACAACTAAGCCTCTGATGGAGGTCTTCTTACCTTGTAGTATTTACTTCCTGTGTCACTCTGAAACAGCGTAATGCATTTACTGTCCAGCCGCCAGTAGTGCCTCTTTCTCTGAAACAAGGGGAGGAAGAGGAGGAGTGAACAAATGTACATACTTTATTACACTTGAATTAAAAGAACTCTCATGAAAGTGTGTTTTAGTTTATGAGAGACGTCTATGAGTGATTCTGAAGACATAATACCATACGGTTTAATATTTTCATTATTTTCATGTTGATAATTCCATAAGCCAGCTCATATTAATATGATGCATCATTTCAGATTCAGGATGTTTAGTTCTTTGTTTCGCACTAAGTCTCTCATCCTGTTGAAGCAATGGCCGACATATAGAAGACAATAAGTGGAAGACAAAATGATGACGATGTATTCATCTGTTAAATATTCATAATGAAAACAATCATGAAAATAAACAGGCAGAAAAGTCGACAGGTCAACAGGTACATAGGTAGGCAGGTAAACAGGTAGACATACCAGGGTGTCCTTGCTGGTGTAGTGGACCATCCAGCCCTCCTTCATTACGTTGCTGGTTTTCCTCTTTGTGTTTTTGACGGACTGAACAACTCGCATGAGAGGGATGTTGTTACTGGTGGACGGGCTGCAGGGGGGCGGGACCAAAGTCAACCTCACACATGTGTGCGTGTGTGTTTCTGTCTTGCTGCCGTTGTGTATCTGTGTGTAATGCTGTTACCTGATGGCCCGGTTGGACTCGTCCAGGTCGGGGTCGCAGAGGTCACCTGGCCCCGCCTCCCTCGAGAGGCCGCCATCTAATGTCATAGCTTCGTCCATATCGTCCAACATACCACCACCTTGGTCGACATCGTGGTCGTCAAGGCAACCCTCCACCAAGACGACGTCTGACTCCGCCCCCGGGCTGAGGAGCTCTGTGAAACAAACAGATGAGTTTATGTTTCTATCATTGTGAGGACCAGATGTTTTAAACCATCACTGTCAGGACATTAAGGTTTGTTCATGTAGTTGTGAAGTAGCTTTTTGTGTATGAAGAAACTTTGTGAACAAACTTGCCTCCATTTTTTGAAACTTCTCCCAGGCAGTTGTTTGGTACTTTAGGAGCACATCGTTTATGACAGTTAAATTTACAATCTGAGGGAGGAACAAGGAGGGAGAGCAGCCATTAGAAAGATTATAGTCAGACATTTGGCAGAAAATATAAAATTTAGTTACCATCAAGAATAAGCAGCCATGTTTGGACTAAGGACGACATGGAGACACCAAATACTTGGTCTACAATGGTAGAAACCTGTGTATCAGCATTAGGCTCCGCCCTAAAGCATCCCCTGCTTCATGGTCTGTTTGACTCTAAATGGACCATCATTCACTAGATGGTGTCTCTAATGTCTAAACACTTTTGTTATGCAATTTTTAGGCTTACTGCAAAGTCTAACCGATCAGGAATTATTTCAACAAATAGAAGTGTTTACGATGCTCACCTTTACACTGAAGGCCTTGTCTGAAGAGGCCTTTCAGCAGCTTCTTGCAGTGTTGGCAGACTGTGGGTCGGGTGTACGAGTGGATCAAGAAGGTGTGAGGAACTTTGACCTTTGACAGAAAGATCTTGTCGAGTTCGATGGGACGTCCGATGTACGACTGGGAGCTGGAGCGCCGCTCTCGATTGGGGAAATAATCTAATTGGTTCTTCTGCTGCGACGAGAGGCAAACATCAGGAGAGCAGTGTGGAACATGAACATTTCCACCAATAGGTTAGATTTAGAGGAGTAGACCTTTAAACCTTCACCAACATTAATACAAGTACTATACCCCAGGGATCAAATTTCTGAATCAAAGTGGTGGATTTTACCTCCATACTGGGACTGACTGGAGACTGGAAAATCAATGAGAGCAAAAGAATGATAATTAGATACGGTGGATAATATCATAATGTACAGATATCATCACCTTTTCACATAAAAAATACAGAGCTCATTTTAGCATTTCAAATCCAAAGTTGCATTGGATTAAGAAACTACTTTTTAGTTGTTTGTAGCAGCAAAGTCAGACCTTCTGAAAGACATGAGGACCAAACCAGTCTCCTGATTAGCCCTCAGCTGCTAGAACCTGATTAAGTGTAAATTTAGTAAGAACGTTCCTAGAAATCTGATTCTAAATTCTTTGTCTATAGTCAGTTTTTAAACAGGTCAGAACAGCAATTCAGATTCAGCATTTGGATGTTGACTTGCCAGACGGATCTGTGAGAAACCGTTTCTGTCTCACTACTCTGCATTGTGGACTTTAGTGTGGGATACGTCAGCTGACTGACCAGTAAAGCCTCGTCGGTGTAGAGGGGGGGCGAGGGCTCGGCGGAGAGGGGGCGACCCAGATTAATCAGCCCCCCCGTCAGGGAGACGTTGGATGAGCGACGGCGCCTCACTCCGCTGCAGTTGTTGGGGATCTTAAAGGCACAGCGCTTGTGATAGTTCAGACCGCAGCCTGATCACAAAAAGTAAAAAGATCAATAAACACTTGGTCGGAAACCTGGTTTCTCATGAGCTTCGTTGGGGGGTTTCCTACCTTCACATTTGAGTCCCTGACGAACGAGTCCCCACAGCATCTCTCCGCAGTGGTCGCAGAAGGCCGGAGCTCGGTACGAGTGGACGAACAGACAGTGGGGACGGATCTGGAAGTCCTCGACTGTGACTGAAGCTGCAAAAGAAGATGATTGAGGACAAATAAGTTCCGACAAGCAGCGGGGCAGAGAGGAAGAATCATTCCTATCGTTGCATTCATATTTAAAACAGATGAAAAGTCTTGAAAATGTGATTCTTCTGAGTTTTTAAATGGATTTGTAAAACAAACTCAAGGCACGTAAAGAAGTCGTTCCAATGCGATGCTAAAGGAAGTTGAAGTGACATTAAGGAATGATTGTGAGATTGAGCTGAGATGTTGGATATGCATACCCCCAGATCTGTTGATGAAGAGTGCGTTATGAATTCAATGTATTATTATTATTAATATTCTAGTGCACTTTCTGCCTCTTCCTGTGAAATTGAATTAACTTAATATTTGTATTTTTGGTCATTTCTAACACACACTGAAAGCAACCTTAAAAACATATAACAGTACAGCAATGACTCCAATTAGAATAATGTGATGTCTTATTCTGAAGTGAATAAAAGTCGATCTGCTGCGACGGGCCCCAAAAAACAAGCTCCAGCTGGTTTCACAAAACCCGGCGGCTTGCTGAGCTATTCTTCTGTAAGTGTTACACATTTTATATTTCATTCTGAAAGGTTTTACCTGCATTTAAAAATGCTCCTGTAACTGAAAAAAGGTCTACTTATATTATTATATTATATATACTATTTTTGAAATTTTTAGAGTATTATTTATGATGATAAACAAAGGAATGAATAACTTTAATAATAATAAATACAAATAACGATTTAATATTTATATAATTATTCTTTTATATTATTATATGTTTTCACTTTTTCCTGATTTTAGAAGTGATACCTGATTTTAGTAAAAGAAAACGTTTTTAATGACAGAGAAAACATCTGGTTTGAAGATCATACGTCTTTAATGAGCTTTCTCCGGATTCATGGTCATCAGGCGCCTTTTTTCTTCATTCACCCCGTTTTGTCGCCTCCTCGATTCCTTTCCTCAAAGGAGGAGAGAGGAGTCAAGCCAACGAGACGCCGGCGCGTTCTGAGATTTTGTGAAGCAAGTGCTGCACAAACAAAGAGGGACATCTGTACCATACATTTATTAGCATTTTTACAAACAATTTAACTCCAAAATGGACTGATGTATGTTCAACGTAGTTGTTGTAGTTGAGAAGGAGTAACAGGTCACTGGTTCCACGAGGATGCGTTTTGTTTCTTTACCTCGCCCAGGCGGGGCGGGGGGGGGGGGAGGTAAACGGAGTAATGAAGGGTTGTTAGCGGGTTTTGGTAAATGTTTTGGAGGTACGAGAGGCTCTTGGCGGGCGCAGATGGACCCGTGTTTGTTTGGTCGGCCAGCAGGCTTGGCAAGGCATGATGGGTAGTTTGGGATAACTCTTTTTTTCCGTGTCTCTCTCTCTCTTGTCTGCATGAATTCCTGAAACCTCTCTCGCCTCTTCCCTTCACGCACACTCACACTCGCCCTGTGCTGTGGTCCTCCAGCAGAATACGGCTCTGATTAGACATTCTGCTGCAGGAAATTACCTCCATTTATTCAAATTATTGTTTATGCCTTTTGTTTAGAGGGCCAACATACGTCTGGAAGTCTGAACGAGCTCCCAAACTGTTATTATATGCTTCAGAAAATGACTTGTGTGTGTGTGTGTGTTAGGTAGTCCTTGTGTGAATGTAAATGCTGTGTTTATGTGTGTTCTCTGCGATGGAATTAAATGCGTGAAGGAGCGCTCGCCGGTGGCTTCCTAACGCCGGAAAACAAACAACACGCTCAGAGCAACTGTGAACCAGGGGCGGTGTGATTATAAATACACAAAGCTCAATGACTGTGTGAGTCACAAGGCATCAGAGTTCATGAAGCTGTCCGTTATCACTACTTTAGCAGCTATCAACACCAACATTTATATTTTAATTCATTCTTTATAATCAAAACGCCTGAATACTACAATAAGAGAATATTTCCAATGTGAATATCGATGAGCGTGTGACTGAAATACTCATCACATTCAATCCCTAATTAACACATTTTAAAACATTAGATCCTTCAGGTTCAGGCTACTTATGATGAGGGAACGATTCACAAAGTGCTCATCATCCCTCTCCTGGAGGGTCTTTTGTGACGTATTTGGACAGAAAGAGATGAACTGCTCACGTAGGAGAGAAATCAGAACTCTTTGGTGGATTGTTACTAAGGAAACGATTGATTATATGAAGCAAAATACTCAACATTAAGTCATTTGGGCTTTAATCACCCTGGATGATGAACTCCGGATGACTTGATTGTTTTGGTCTCAGACGTTTATTATTGAGAGGAAAACATCTCATAATGTGATATGATTAGAATTGATGACCACTATTTACAAGTTGGAACGGACAACTTTGATGTGTTCATTTGATGATTACATTTATCTGTATTTAGTTTATTTTGGTGAAGGTGTTCTGTGGGTGAAGTCACAGCTGATAGAAACCTGTCTGCAGTGTTTGGGGAATCATCAGGATGTTGTTTGGTAGTTTTTTGAGGCCAATCAGCTCTTTTGGCTGAAGATCCCTGTTACACCGCACAGTCAATTTCCTGTTTGTTTCCTCCACACTTGGAGCTGTCGGCGGGACCGACGCAAAGCTGTTAACAAAAGTGTTTTACGGAGCGACACAGGGGGGAGGAGGTAAGGTGGAGGGAGGGTGGGGGGTACGAAAATAATCCATAAGAGGGGTTAGTCTCATCTCCAGCGCTTCAACTCCTTTGAGATGCACATAGAAACGTGACGTCAGCACCTTTGACTTCATTCCATGTGTGAAATCAGCTCGTCACCAGTGAGCAGCGAGCAGTTTGGACCTGTTTGTTTACTCGCGTGCTAAAGCGAAGTAAAGTTACGCTTTTTGTAAATGGAGAGAGAAATGTCAACATCATTATTGTATTATTATGAGTTTAAGCGTACTTCATATATGTTTACCCATTTTAGCATGCTTTAGAATGGAAAACAATCAGGTGATCTTACTCCATTTGAACCCAGCAGACTCCACTGATGTCTTACATATGTTGGTTTTTCTATATTAGACATCAAGGAGCCTCATCAGGCAGGAAGCTACAAACTCGCTTTTAAAAGAAAAACTTTTTTAAACACATATATGTTTGAATTTAAAGTTTAAATTTGTAAAACTATGGCATAGAAATCTATGATAATTATTATTATTATAATAATGTCCATGTACCCAAATAAACTATTATTTTGTATTTCTCTGCAATTTCAACTAACCCTTTAAAATGTTTCAAAATACATCTTATTTTTGTCAAAGCAAGCAGTTTAATATTATCTCAACAATAAGCTGATCACATCAATCAAAGTTCTTGGGAACAAAGATTTTTAAAAGTACATATTGATGTGAACTTGCCATTAAAGAATTGAAATAAAACCCAATTTGTAAATAACCGGAAACATCCGTTAGTGAGAGGAACAGACGCTCGAAACAACACACACACACACACACACTTACACACACACACACACGCACACACACACACACTCACATACACACACACATACAGACAGCCACACACACACACATACACACAGACACACATACATACCCACACCCCCCCCACAAACACACACACACACACACACACACACACACACACACACACACACTCACACACACACACACACACTTTACAGAGAGGCAGGATATTTGGAGGCAGCAGCTGTCGGGCCGTTTGCTAGCGTAGCGCAGCGCTAACACCTGAGATCTGAGCTGGATCGCCGCCAGAACAAATAAGAGATGGAAAAACACCGAAACGTTCACATCTGGATTCTTTGGGTTTTAATCAGGCTGATGGAAGTTTACCTCGAGCTTTATCCGTCCCTTTGATCCAGAATCATGCACTTAGTTCACATTCATTTCATACAAATGCAGTTAAACAGTCCTTATTCTAAAGGTGGGTTTTTCTTATGTTTTTTCAATCATTGATGTTATAGAACAATTTAATGATGAAAACATGGGTCATTCTAAATTTAAATTGATCGTCACAAAAAGAAGCGTAGAAACCCTGCTGCAAACACACATTCCTAGCTGACGAACAGAGGACCTTCAAACTAGTCCAACCAAGTCAGGACTTCTGCGTCTGGTGATTTCAAAAGAAAGTGAAATAACAAGCAGTAAATATACTTGAAGGTCTTAACTGTTGGTTGCTTACGTTGTACTTTTATTTTCTTCAGTCCATCCATACGTTTTTTTATTTTTTCCATGTGGTTTACTTAACTACTGCACCCAAAGAGTGGAATGCGTAACGGTGACGAAGGGAATGTTCTCAAAACACCTTCATGAGATCAGCTTCAGGCTTTTGATTTAGATTCAGAGTGGATATCTGACCAAATGAACAGCATGAGTGGCTCCTCCCATCTGTGAGGTGGACACCTCGGCTCCTCCTACCTGACAGCACGGCCTCCACGAGGTCGCCCTCCTGGATTTGGGAGGCCGAGCGCAGCAGCTGCAGCACGTTGTCGGATGTCTGGTCATGGCGGAACAGGAGGATCTTCTCGTACATCCCGTAGAAAACACACTCTGGTATCTGACGAGGAAACAGGAAACAGCATTTTCAAAAGGAAGGACCAACGGTTGGGTTCAATCAACAAGTTGGTCAGCTAAGGTTTTAAAGTGTTAATGTTCACACCAAAGTAGTTTCCGCTTCTTTTCTTTCTTTCATATATGTGAAAAGAATGTGAATATAAAGAAGCTTTAATTGTAGTTGTGCCAGTGAAGTAAATTTAAATGAAAGAGAGGGAAAGATGAGGAAAAACAAAACAACGATCGTTGATCTCCATCAGCGGACGAATAAATCTTTTAAATTATCATCAGGACAGAATAAATGAATATTCTAATGTGCATATATAAGAAAGAGGGAATTGTGCCAAACCAATCCTTCATGTCCATGTCATGTGATCATGATCCAATCGAAGGAATTAAATGATGACCTGACTTTTCCTTTGAATATTATTGTTTTTTGTTTGTTTTTTCAAGTCGGATAACAGAAGGCTACGAAAGAAAGTAGGTGCACACACACTCACACTCACGCGCACACACACTCTCTCTCTCACACACACACACACACGCACACACTCAGACTGCAGTGAAACCACAGGACGGCGAAGGGGCAGCTCGCTGTTGTGTTGTGGATCAATCAGGAGATGTTAAAATGAGCAACACATCGACCAATTGCAGAGAACACACACACACACACACACACATACACACACACACACACACACACACTTCAACTAAAGAAACATACACAGACCAGTGAAATGTTAATGAAGTGGTGATAATACTGCATCACAACTGCTTTACTGTAGATAATAAATAACTGAAATAGCTGCTGTGCCCTCAGTCTCCAGACAAACATGAGAGGTCATGATTGGATTAACGATGAACCCGAACCTTAACTTCATGTTCTGCAGCTAAAATGTGATTATCAACGACTTTTTGTAAAACTGGAAATATTCAAAATATACACAATAGATTTCTGTCAAAGTGAATTTGATTAAGTGTACAAAGCCATTTAGTTGTAGTGCCATAGCAACACGTTGCATTGTGGGTAAGCAAGGTCGAAAGCATTCTAAAGAGGAATAAACTAAATATAACTTGCTACATTGGTCTAACTCAGTATGTAACGCTGGATTATTAAACAGCCACTGACGTGGAAGAAGAGGACGGAGAGAGGATCATTGAAGAGGAGGAGGCAGAAGATGACATCAAACATGACGAAGAGGAGGAGCTTTTCATGGTTCTTCACCTCTCTCTCTCTCCATCTGACACTCAATGAGATCCTCAACAATGGAATTCATGGATGCATCTTCATAAGTGTGTGTGAGTGTGTGTTTGGTGTCACCATAGCAGCAGTGAAAGTCCTGTTGTCATGGCAGCAAGAACTCAAGGCTGCTTCCTCTCCTCCGTCTCCCCCCTTCAATGCAGCTCAATACTTTCTGTACAGAATGTATTGTAGCGTTTATTAAGCTGACGCCCCTTGACCGCAAGGCATTGTGGGTATTGAAGGCACGGCGCCCGACGCTGGGCTGAATAAGACTTGATGAATCTCTCATCAAAAGACTACTCACTGGTTGCCACCTTTTTTAGGGGGTTGCGTGCGATGCATTGATAAAGAGGTCTATATGTAGTCTGTGTGGAGTGAATTTAGTGATGAATGGATTAAGATGTTCCAGGCCTTTGCATTGATGACACTATAGATGATATCTATATACATATATTATATATATGTATATATCATGGGCTGTCAAAGTTAACACGTTAATATGTGATTATTGTGCTTGAGATTAACACAATAAAATATTTCAATGCAGCTTTGTTTCCGTCCGGTGTGCGTTGACCCCTGACCCCTGAAGCCGCCGCGTGTTGCAGCCAGTAAGCTGCAGAGAGCGAGACGGAAGATGGACAGAACTTTTTGCATTGGAAGTAAAAGAGAAGAACTGAGCCGAGGAATTCCTCCACTTTAGGGCTGATAGGCTAAGCTAGCTGTTAGGCTAAGCTAGCTGCTAGGCTACTTACATCTCAACATCTACCCTGCAGAGGTCTGGAAAACGTCCTGCTATATGTGGGACACTTCAAACACGTGAATTCGTGGAGAGTTGAGTGCAAAGTGCACGAGGACAGCAGGAAGAGTCGTTCTTCAACATGTTCCTCCACGACGATCATGTGGGTGCTGTTTTTAAAATACAATTACACAACATGTCTAAAATACACGCTTTCTAAAGTGATTACACCTTCATTTATACGATTTACTCCTTAAAAGAAAAACATTTAATCACAAATAATGAATTTTAAAAAGTTAGTTTAATTAGATAATTTCGATAGCAATAAAATCGCAGTAAAATCACCATCCAGGAGACACACCGTACTTTTAACAAGATGATTTTTCAGTGAGTGATTCGAAGAGGTGAAATCCTGCAGCTGTGAATAAGAGATGAACAGTGACAACTGTTGCCGTAGTAACCGTTGACCACCCCATTTTCAGACCAGAACGCTGCTGAGGGTCCACACCCTAGAACATTACTTAATGTCCTGGTTCCACAGAAGCACGGATCAAAGGACCATTTTCTGTCTCTCTCTGCAGGAAAAAGCTGTGGCGTGATCAATAACATCGACTCAGATTATCCCGTTCCAGGTCGCTGCCTTTGTTGTGAATGGCGGCTCTCGCCGGGACACCTGATCGAGCCGAGCCGTCGTTAGCGCCGTTAGCTCCACCTGCGCTCCACCCGCCCCCCCGGGAACAAAAGGAAGGCATCCATCCGAGGCCCCGGGTCCAAACAAGCACCAGCGCGCCGTCAACTCTGATCAAACAAACCGTTAGATAGAAGACAAAGATTCAACAAATGCGCCGGGGGTTCACTCTAAAAAAAGCAGCAAAGTTGTTTGAATCACTCGCTCGGGGCTATCACCATGACAACAGCACACGCAGCAGCATGGGAGTGAGTGAGTGATCAATATTTAGTGACAGCAGCAGATTCAGTGATGTGCATCTGTGTTTAGTTCTGTGTGTCCATGAATGAATTAAAATATTGACATGACACTGAGCCTTATTCATGCTACTTTCCTCTGAAGTCACTGATTATCTTGCACAAACCCTCTGGGACCCTCGGTACTAGAGACCGTGGACTTCAAACTGGTTGTGAACCAGTCCCAGTTTAGTCCTCCAGCAGAGACCAGTCCACCGTGGACCCAGATCCGGCTTCTTTGCAGCCTTGGACCTTCAGTCGGAGCACGGGAGGGAAGAGGAGATCTCAACTCCCGGTCGCAGCAGTGTCTTCTCCTCCTGCTCCTCCTCCTCCTCCTCCTCCTCCTCCCCCAGGAGAAGAGCTTCTCCACTCTGGATACCCATAATGCATGGCTGGAACCTCTAGATGGAAGGGAGGCCCAGGAGAACCAGAACCGGGACTGACAGGCGCTCAATTTCAGACCACTAAAATGAGAGGTTTTCTAAAGGCACCGTGGAGAGAGGAGACACTTCCGCGTTGGTCCACAGGGGGCGACAGAATCTACATGAATGAAAAGCTTGTACAAATAACTTTTAAGTGACGGCAGTTAAGAAAAATATATATTTAAACCTCAAACCCTGTTGTACAGCTGCTTGTACAGTTGTAAACCAAGTCTTTGGAACATATCAGTGTGTGGTGCACACTTCCTACTGAAAGCATTCGCTGTCTGAACATGTTCACATGAAGAAAAACAGCAGAAATCAAGCAAAGAAGTGAAAAACAAGACGGACAGAAAAAAGAGATCTGAATGGATAAAAAAATGAGGAGATGAAAGAGAGGCAACAATGACACACACTGCTTGAAACAGGAGAGAGCAGATGTGTGTGTGTGTGTGTGTGTGTGTGTCGGTCTCATAATGGCTTTCGGAAGGACACTTCACAGCCGCCATCATCATTGGTTGCCTGGCAACAAGGCGAAAACCGCTATCGACAGAAACACGGCACACACATCCGCCTTTATTATTACTGTTGCAGAGTGGCAGATGTGTGTGTGTGTGGGTGTGTGTGTGTGTGTGAGAGAGGAAAGCGGCTCGGTGACACCACACTGTTGGACATTGTTTGGGTCATTACTGGGAACAAAAGTCCCTGGTTTTCCCCCCGGGGAGCTGAGCTGAGGTTTCTTTCAGAAGCTCCTTTTCACCTGATGAACGGATTGTTATTACGGTGTTTTGGTAACACACACACACACACACACACACACACACACACACACGCGCACACATACACACACACACGCGCACACATACACATACACACACACACACACACACACACACACACACACACACACACGCGCACACATACACACACACACACACGCGCACACATACACACACACACATGCGCACACATACACACACACACGCACACACACACACACACACACAAACGATCAATGTGATTGAAGATGTATTTAGCTTCATAGAATCACAAGTGTCAGCAGGCCGAGACCAGTCCGTTGATAGACAGCTTTGACCCCCCCCCCTCCCTCCCCCTTGGATTATGTGCAATGTACTGAATATTTTGGTGGACACCAGGTGGTTCCTATGGATGTTGGATGAGAACAACTTGGTTGACTGCTGGAGATCTATTGGTCTGATAGGTGATTGATATGTGATCGATACGTGGGTCTATGGGGGGGGGGGGGGGGTGAGCCTATTTATTTTCAGACATCCAGGCTCTTTCTTATTTTCCTGTTGCTTCTATTATTTAAGAAATAAGTTCAATGCATCCAGAACAGCTGAAGAAGTGTTTATGAACAAACAAACTATTCATTTTCAGATTGGCAGGAGAAGAGAAAGTGGAAATTAATTACTTTTCTATTAGGGAAACAGTCTTTGTGAAAACCTTTGAAGAAGAAATCTAAAAATGAATTTCAACCTGTTTTCACGCGCAGAGACGCACACACACACCTCTGGTTAATCAGTTCACTTCGTGCTATTTGGAAGCGTTAAGTGTCGCGCGCCACGAGCGGCGTCCCTCAGGTTCAGGTGTGTGAAAAGGTGTCGTGTTGACCTGCTGTACTTTATATTCCTCTATGAAATACAACCTGCTAGTAAACAACAACATGTGTGTGTGTGTGTGTGTCATGCTGTTAGGGTCCTGGCTCTCAGGTTTCAGGTGTGTTGCGTTTAGGTGTGAAAATCTCACTTTGGGGAAATGAGGTGATTTTCACCTGAAATGAGACGATTAGTGAATCTGAAACAGAGATAATGGACACGTGACAGTGTGCGTGTGCGTGTGTGTGTCTGTGTGTGTGTTTAGGGGGGGGGGGGGTATTTCTCAGCATTTTTCGTTATGTTTGACTTGATTTGCCCAGAGACGTTTTATTAAAACATCTTTTTAAAGGCTTCTCGGGTGGTGTATAAATTAAGTGTATTAAGTATTTTTCCATCCATCACTGTGTTATTTCCACTAGGACCTTTTCTGGTGTCACACCGCTTCTCCTTCTCCGCTCCGCTCTCCATCCTTTCACCAACAACTCTCAACTCTCATCTCATTGGGACACCTTCCCCAAACCACAGCGAGTCTCGATCACACTACCATTCCCAATCAAATCCCAGTTTGCACTGGTCCGTTTACTGATTCCATCCCGTCCTCAGATTCTCTCTCCCTTCTGCATCCGGATCTCTTGTCTTTCTGTCCTTTTACATCAGGACACCATCACGATCCCACAGGAAGACATGTCAAGAATATGGATAAGAACTGCTTCAGATTTTCTTTTACAATGTAAATACCAATACGTTGATGAACAGAGAAGAATCCCATTCAGCAGAAGCTCATATTCACAAACTATGAGGATTTCTTCCGCCTCGTCGGATGTGTTTGTGACAACGTGGACTATCTATCACATTCATAAATACGCCAACATGTGTGTTGTCTGTGTGTGCGCCTTGGTTATGGCGTGTGTCTGTGTGTGTCGTTTAATTGTGAATGCTTGGCAACAGCTTTGGTTCATATAGCAAAAAGCCAGAAAAACAGACAGACCCCTGCGGAGAGAGAGGGCGAACAAAGGCAGGATCCATGTGGCGTCCGACCCGGACAGTGAGTCACCGCGCTGACTAACCCCGGAGCAGCTCGCCATCGTCTCTGGGCTCGCACAGGAGGTGGAGGAGGAGAAGGAGGCGCCGCCGAGCACCTGAACATCCAGCTTTCACTAGCAACAGTCTGCTGATGCGGACGTGTACAACGTGAACAGTGTACGTCACCATGTGGACAGACACCACGAGGCGATATATCGTAGGGCGATCGATAAGTCAATGCGGTGAATTATCGTCTTTCCAGTTAACCATACCAGGATGAATCAAGATATCATAATTACCCTACCCAAATCGCTATTAACGAGCTCACAGGTAGATTGAATATCTCCAAAAATAAGGCGTGAAATATCTTTATCAAACATCATTTAAAGTATCAAACATGATTTCAATGCAGTCAACCAACTGGCCTCCAACTGGCCACCTTCCAGTCCAAAGCTTCCCCGGCCTGGAGGCTCCATTAGGTCAGAGTGTGATGGACAGATCTCATCCTCCACTGCACCAAGGACATTCGAAACAAAAGGAAATCTGCGTTGGGAAAGTTCTACATTGTTCGGCGTATCTCAAGGTAAAAGTTGAAAATGGCTTGTGTTGTTGTTATTGTATCAAATAATTTACATATTAAACTAAACATGTCACTTTTCAAATCAATTATTGGTCAAATTTACCAGCTCTTAAATGATTCTGAGATTTAAAAGTTGTTGCTGTTTCTATCATTATCTTTATTTTTGAAGAAGGCCCAAAGGTTGTAAGGAAATTGGACGTGTTCTTTTCGAGAAGAACAAATTGTTGACGATGACGTGTTGTAGGAGGTCACATGAGCCGATACGGCTTATTGATGGAATTGCTGTACATGATTCATACGTGTTATTGAGTCCCGCTTCACACACACACACACACACACACACCTACCTGCCTTCTCTGCTGGCCTACACAGAATCACAAAGTAATATCTATTTCATCATTTCATCATTATATTTTACTCTGTTACTTATGTTATTATAGACATTTTACACATTAGTTTATTTTCTCGTTGCAAACCTCCTGTCTCATTCTGTGGCTTCTGGTAAAGCTTTTATCCAATCAGATTCAGCCCCTGTGTCTCTGTGTGAGAGAGGCCCGAGGTCCTCCAGGTAGACGTTGCACATCGTCATGGTCTTCAACCAATCAGATCCTTAATCTGACATGTCCATCACAGCATCAAAGTACAACGCAGCATCAACATACACTGCATTATTAACGCGCAAGATCATCATACAGGATAGCATCGTACAGCGTAGCATTAACCTACACAGTAGCATCAGTGTACAGCGTAGCATTATTGTACAGCATTAGGGTTGCCAACTCTCCCAACTCTAAATCAGGGACACTTTCGCGGGCTGACAGGGGGGGGGGTGCTTGCCGGGCTTGCACATCCTCACATGCTCCGCTCTGGCCACCCGGCCCCCGCGCACACACTGGTCTGATGCGCCACAACTTCACAACAACCGGGAGTTTTTCGCGCGTCATTGACTTAGCAGGCTGTGATTGGAAATCGGGACTGGAGCTGAGCTAAATTTGCCATAATTCGGGATGTCCCGGGTAATACGGGACGGTTGGCAACCCTACGTAGCATCAACGTACAGCGTAGCTATAACCTACAGCGTAGCATCAACAGACAGCGTAGCATTTACGTACAGCGTAGCATCAACGTACAGCGCAGCATTAACATACAGCGTAGCATTAACGTACAGCGTAGCTATAACCTACAGCGTAGCATCAACATACAACTTAGCATTAACGTACAGCGTAGCTATAACCTACAGCGTAGCATCAACAGACAGCGTAGCATTTACGTACAGCGTAGCATCAACATACAGCGCAGCATTAACATACAGCGTAGCATTAACGTACAGCGTAGCTATAACCTACAGCGTAGCATCAACATACAACGTAGCATTAACGTACAGCGTAGCTATAACCTACAGCGTAGCATCAACATACAACGTAGCATTAACGTACAGCGTAGCTATAACCTACAGCGTAGCATCAACAGACAGCGTAGCATTTACGTACAGCGTAGCTATAACCTACAGCGTAGCATCAACAGACACCGTAGCATTTACGTACAGCATAGCATCAACATACAGCGTAGCATTAACATACAGCGTAGCTATAACCTACAGCGTAGCATCAACATACAGCGTAGCATTAACGTACAGCGTAGCTATAACCTACAGCGTAGCATCAACATACAGCGTAGCATTAACGTACAGCGTAGCTATAACCTACAGCGTAGCATCTACAGACAGCGTAGCATTTACGTACAGCGTAGCATCAACGTACAGCACAGCATTAACATACAGCGTAGCATTAACGTACAGTGTAGCATCAACATACAGCGTAGCATTAACGTACAGTGTAGCATTAACGTACAGTGTATCATCATGTACAACGTAGCATTAACGTACAGCGTATCATTAACATACAGTGTAGCATTAACGTACAGTGTACCATCATGTACAGCGTAGCATTAACGTAGAGCGTAGCATTAACGTACAGTGTAGCATTAACGTACAGTGTATCATCATGTACAACGTAGCATTAACGTACAGCGTATCATTAACATACAGTGTAGCATCATGTACAGCGTAGCATTAATGTACAGCGTAGCATTAACGTACAGCGTAGCATCATGTACAGCATAGCATTAACGTACAGTGTAGCATTAACGTACAGCGTAGCATTTACGTGCGCTCTGATTGGTCAGGGGCCAGCGTGACTTTTGTGAAACAGAAACCTAGCTAGCAGATCTACGCATTTAGTTCAGGATAAACTTTGCCTGCAAATAGTGAACAGCGTTTAATAAGTCAACTCCTTTTGTTTTTTTTACATGTGCAGTTGCTGTTAAATTGTCCATCATGTTGTTTTTATTAAATACTTCATGTAAATGATTTTAGAATCGAGTGTTTTAGCGCATCAGTTCTGGTTGATTGTTTCGTCATGTTTTGTTGTAAATGAATGTGTTTGGTTCTCTTGTCATTGAGTTAATTATAATCATTTGAATATATTTTTATATCTGCACTTATTGTTTTTGAACTTTATGTAACATTTTAGTTGACATTAAATGTTAACATGTTGAAAATGAATGTAATAACTCATGATGAGGTTATTGAGACCTTTCTCTGGAGATCTGACACAGCTGGTGTGTGTTACTTATTACTCACCTTGTTGTTCGGAGCCTCCTCGGCTCTTTGAGTGGTTCCATTTTTGGGTTACTTCAATATTCCAAAATGTTGTAAAAGTTGTGCTATATTTTTTTATTTTTATATCTTTGGGTACACTTTAGCTATTCTTGACAGACTGTTTCTGTGCATGTATTTATATCTGTATAATAACTAGTGTAGGACATATAAGGACCAACCGAAACTTAGCTCTACACCTGGATCCACCTGTTGAATTGCATGAAACTCTCCCCGGAAGCGGCGTGCCATCCCTCTATCTCCCTGCCCCATTCTTACAACTTGTGCAGAGTTGGAGGCTGCGTGGGGGACTCGGCCCACTCTGTTACCTTCTGGTCCACGATGGAGCACGCCACCTCCCGGACCTGACTGAGGCTGAGCTCTGCGGCGTCCAGCAGCACCGGCTCCCGGCTCAGGCCAATCTGGATGTGGAAGGAGATCACATCGCCGGCTCCTCCACCTCCTCCTCCCCCGGGGCCGGCGGTGGAGCTGTTCACCCCCCCTGACATCGGGAGCGGGCTGGGCGCACGGATGAGCGGAGGCGCGCTCATGTGAGCCTTTTCCCCGGTGGTCTCCACGCTGCCGGGAAACAATTAAGAGTCGCGACGGCGCGGGGCAGCGGGGGGGTCCCCGGTGCTGAGGCGCGCGGTGCTGGGTCTCCTCCAAGCGTCACGGGGGGTAAAGAAAGCGACGACCGAGGAAGTAGAACACAAGTCCGACAGGAAGTGTAAGAGAAGACAGACAGAGACGGGACGCGAGGACAGACGCGAGGAGGAGAGACAGAATGACTACATGACTGGACCAGAACAACGCGCACACCCGTGATGCGCTGCGGAGCCACGCACGTCAACAGGGGCTGGAGAGGGGAGGAGGGGGGGAGGAAAAGAGGAGAGGAGAGGAGAGGAGGAGAGGGTGGGGGAGGAGGAGGAAAGAAGAGGAGGAGAGGAGCAGGAAAGGAGACGCTATGAGGAGGCAGAAGAGGAGGAGAGGAGGATGAAAGGAGGAGAGAGGAGAGGGTGGGAGGACAGGAGAGGGAGAGGAGAGGAGGTTGGGAGGAGGAGGAGAGGAGGAGGAGACAGTATGAGGAGGGAGAAGAGGAGGAGGAGAGGAGGACAGGATGGGAGGATGACAGGAGGAGAGGAGAATAGGATGGGAGAAGCAGGAGAGGAGGAGAGGAGGAAGCCTCCTGGTGTGTGAAGGGAGCGACATGGTTTGTGTAAATTCTAAACTCTGATATTGATGATGAATTTGTCTCTTCTTCCTGTTGGATATTAATCAGCAGGGAAACGTGTTAATGATGATTTAAATGTTTATTAGAATAAAATACTTTCAAAAACACATTCCAGTTCTCGACCTCCTCTCCAGGTTTTAAAAGGTAAATCATGAAATGAACTTGTTATTATTCACATGAGTGATGTTTCCTGGATCCTTGTTGCTTCAAAGCAACTCTTTGCAGACCTGTGACACTGAACCATTCATCTATGGAAGGAGGGATGGGAGGATCCTCACCATCACGCCTTGCATCCTTCCTACCTGCCTTCCTTCCATCTATCTGTGTTGGTTGCTAGGAGACGCAGACAGATATATAAACACAAAGACACAGCAGCCTGCCCACGCTTCAGCTCCGCCTCCATTTACCTCTTTTATCACCAAGGACGATAGCACAACCCTGGCATATTGTTAGTGTGTGTGTGTGTGTGTCCATGTGTGTGCGTCTCGACAAACTCATTAATTTATTTATATTATAATGATTAAATATTGGGATTTTGAATTTCTTGATTATTACTGATATTCTTAATTACTTAATTAATACTTAGTTAATTGCAATGAATGGCATTGATACGAGTTTGTTTCCACAGAATCACACGTTCTAAACATCTAATCAAAGTCTCTTCGAGGATATACATTTTCAGACTGGTTCTCAATTCATTTTAAAAGATCTGAAAAGACGACGTTTTCCTGCGTCAGAGCCGCAGAAACAGTGAGACGAGAGAAGAAGTGATGATGTTCACACCAAGTCCGTCTGTCCTTCCTCACTTCACATCCATCCTTCTATCCATCCTTCATCTCATCCCTCCTTCCTTTCACCCACACCTCCATTAGTCCATCAGCCATCCTTCCACACAGTATCCATCCTTCCACACAGTATCCATCCTTCCACACAGTATCCATCCTTCCATACCTAGGCATCCGTCCATCCTTTTCTCCATCTATCAATAAATTGATCTATTCGTCCATCCCTCCATCCATTACCCATTCATCTCTCCATCCATAGGGATTAACATATTTTCATGACGTATAATTCGAAGGGTTGGTGAGAGTTTGACTTTAGAATCTTTACATCCTTACTTCTTCGACCTGCTATAAAAACATCAAAACGTCTTTCTTTAGCTGTGGAGGATTTCATCTGCTTGGGATCATCTCTGAGGGAGCAGCTTCACGCTGAACCAGAGGAGGTTGACATTGAAGCATAACTCTATGTATTATCGGCTGTTTCTATAAAGAGATCCTCTTTAGGATTAATGCAGGTGCCGAAGGATTAACCAGCATGAAGGGATTTGCTCCAGTCCGAGGGATTATGCTTTTAGTCCGAGGCCAAGGGGGCGGGGCCTTCAGATGTGATGTCATCAGAAGAAGGACATATATTAATCTTCACATTCTGAGCTGTAAAAGCAGACCATCATTCCCTCCTTACTTCCTTTATTCCTTCCTTTCACCAACTGTTCATTTTAAACTGAATTGTTTCCAGTGAAGCAAAATGTTATTCTGAAATGATTGTATTTGTGTAGCGAGAGGAAGGGGACATGTGCTCCTTTCAGCCGATAAGAGCAACATATTTTCATGACGTATCATACGAAGCATTAGTGAGAGTTGGGCTATAGAATCATGACGTCATAGGACACAGGGCTGTTCATCCACTGCCTGTAGGTAGAACCTGATGACCACCACTACGCTGGTGTGGATCTAATAATGCTTCCAAAGCACTAGTGGAGGTGTGAAGTTGTTGTTTTTAGAGCAGGTCATTGAAGGCATCGTGTCAGGAGGAGTCAGTCAGAGTGGGAGTCTGGATTTCCTGAAGGCAGCTGAACCGCTGAGTCATTTAGATTCCTCCACGCAGCTGACTGATGTGAGACAAACACGCTGCAGGAGTCTCCAGAGTCCTGCTGCTGCACCAACAACCATCCATCCATCCATCCAGTCTTACATCCATCCATCTACCCATCCATTCATCCATCTATCCATCCATCCAGTCTTACATCCATCCATCCATCCATCCATCCCTCCATCTATCCATCCATCCATCCATCTAGTCTTACATCCATCCATCCATCTATCCATCCTTACCATCCTGCCTTACATTCATACATCCATCTATCCGTCCATCCATCCTTGTATTCTTGCATCCATCGTTTTTCAGTTCTGGTGCATTCAAACCTTTTTTTCCTGTAACATTTATTTTTTCAGGAGATCTAAAAACGCCTCGTGTACGTACACGGCGTAGCAGTCAGCGCTCACGGTGGTTCTTCAGCTTACCTTGTATTTACTAACCTGCAGCTCACCAGGTGATCAGCACCTTTCTCCGCCCATTATACTGCACATTGTGTGCATTTAAACAACCAAGTGAACAAGCGTTGTGTACTTGTGCTGTGACCTCGCCGTGCTTTTACGCTATGGAACAAATACGCCGCAAAAGTGGACGCAAAACGTGTTTCATGAGGGTTTTTTTCTCTTTTTCCTGAGTTTAGCATAGAATTATACATTACCACATGTTTACCTTTGTGATATGGAAAGATATGCACATTGGAAAGATAATGCTTGATTTGCATATTTTAATATTATTTAGATGAAACTTGGTAAATGTTCCCTTTAGAAGGCGGTAGCTGATGGTTTAGACCAGGGAGCCTTTTAGGAATCTTATACAATAAAACAGCACAAATTAGTGTCAAAGGCTTCAGGGCAGCTTCCATAACGGAGGTCCTTTCTATCCGCACACTGAATTATTGTGCCTCATAAATCTGAATAACTAACGTTGTTACACAAGTAACACAAGCGAAGGTATTACTGTGTGTGTGTGTGTGTGTGTGTGTGTGTGTGTGTGTGTGTGTGTGTGTGTGTGTGTGTGTGTGTCACAGCTCTTGGAACAGTATGTTCAGCTAAAAAAATCGCAGGTCAGACAATAAGCAAACCTGTTGCCACGGAGATCCGTGTAAAGACAACAGAGTGGTTGTGTGTTTGTGTGTGTGTGTGTGTGTGTGTTGTGTTTTTTATCCTGCAAAGGCTGCACTTCATTCAAACGTCTCTCTCCAACTCTCCTCCAACAACAACAGCTACCTCCACGTGATTGGACCGTTTCAGTCAGGTGATCGCGCGCTGAGAGGAGGCCAATCAGAAAGCCCATCGGATCAGACGCAACGTCAGATATAAGAAAGCACAAAGATCATGAAGATAGAACAGGGACGTCAGGTAAAGTGACACCTATCAATCAACTAATTAAACAATAACACCAGACTGATCAGTCAAACGTGATTAAAACTGTTCAAACAGACCAGCGTTATTCCTCAGAGCGGGGACGCACAGAGGACACCTAGGAGACACTGAGGGGACACTGAGGGGACGATGAGGAGACACTTGGAGGGACACTGATGATCCGAATCAGGCTGCAGGTCAACAAAGATAACATTTAGAACTCTTTGGGATTTGATCTTCCTACTAAGGCGTGAGAATGTAGACACGTTAATAAATGGAATCCAGCTGGGAGTAGAAGGGATCAAGGAGGTGGCAGGAGTAAAGGAGGTGGCAGGAGTACTTTCAGGGCACAGTAATAGTACTTTTAAGTATTAGAATACTCTTGGTTTAATGCAGCTGTAGCTTAGTTTCACATTCAGACCTTGAGTTTATTTTCACAACACAAAACAGACAACAGAGACTAACAGCAAACACACACATAGTAACACACACACACACACACACGAGTTATAACGAGTTACACAACCTGTAAAATAAATCATACGATTTAAAAAACCCTGCAATTCAAATGTCTGACTTTTCACACAAGATGGACTCGTCTCCCTCTCTGCACAACACCTCCAACAACACACAGACACACACAGTTATTCACACAACGCTATGGCAACGAGAACGCACACTGTTGGTTTGCACACACACTCTTACAAACACGGCTCTGACAGATTTGACACCCACCACCCGTCACTACATTTTACACCCCAGGGTGCTAGAACGCGGCGGCGTGCTAAGAAGCCGCCATCTCGTCCCGTAAACTCGGTGTCGTTGTTGTGCAAATGTTTTGAGGGGAAGTTTTGCGCGCACAACAGTAGTTTGAGGGCAGCTGGTGGGGGGAAGGGGGGGTAAACCAACAATGCGACAGTTTAGGGTCATAGGCCACGCCCACCATGTGTCTAAACCGCTCTCACTTTCTAGGAACGGAACAGAAACGCGTCAGTGAGGAGCTGAGGGTTGCTCTGCTGGGGGGGGGGGGGGGGGTCACCCACCCCCCCGTGAGCCACTTCTTCATCTCCACTCTAAAGATTGTTTGGTCTGCTTTCAGGTCCTTTAAGATCTGTTAAAGCAAAGTTTATGTCAGATCTTTAAAGATCTCTGACTTCACACTTGTGGTAAAGAGTTTTTAATTCACACTTCACACTACTGATGTGTGAAGATTCAACATCTCCGATGTCAGACTAACGTGTGAAATGTTCATGTCAGCAACAAAAAAAACTCCAATGAGAATGTAATTTCAGCTTTAAGAACCTGTCAGCTTGCCCACCCAAAGAGCCCCGGAGAAAAGCATCAAGAGCTAGAGGAGCTAGAGGAGCTAGAATAACTAGAGGAGCTAGAGGAGCTAGAGGAGCTAGAATAACTAGAGGAGCTAGAACAACTAGAGGAGCTAGAGGAGCTAGAAGAGCTAGAGGAGCTAGAGGAGCTAGAGGAGCTAGAATAACTAGAGGAGCTAGAGGAGCTAGAGGAGCTAGAATAACTAGAGGAGCTAGAGGAGCTAGAGGAGCTAGAATAACTAGAGGAGCTAGAACAACTAGAGGAGCTAGAGGAGCTAGAAGAGCTAGAAGAGCTAGAGGAGCTAGGGGGGCTAGAGGAGCTAGAAGAGCTAGAAGAGCTAGAGGAGCTAGAGGAGCTAGAGAAGCTAGGGGAGCTAGAGGAGCTAGAGGAGCTAGAGGAGCTAGAGGGACTAGAGGAGCTAGAGGAGCTAGAGGAGGCCCTTCGGACTGGCGAGGGCCTCTGTAACACCTCCTGCCAGAATAAAAAGCTCCCTCCTGAATATCACTTTTAAGTAAAAACTCGATTACCAGAAGGAAGCTAGTCAGGTTTCTACTGCCCACATGAACTGCGTCTGGTGTCACTTCCTGTCTTCTTTTTAGTTTCCCGCCTCCCTTTGTCCCCACACAGCTGAGTCCAGGTCCTCTTACAAGCTCCTCACCTCGTCCACTTTGTGTCACAACGTCATTGGGCTTTTCATTTTCACATGGAAGCTGTAGACCTTGCAAGGAGACCTTGGATGATTTCAGACCATGCATCTGCTAGCTCATCTTCTGGTGCCAGGCTAACTAACAGGAAGTCCCTGATGCTGTTTGAGCGTTGCATAGCAACAGACACACTTATGGGGACTATTTCCTCTCGCCACCTGAAATGAGAAACAGCTTTTCACTCACTATTTATAATGTCGCTGTGTATAAAAGCAACAAGGTACAAGAGGCTGAACTTTATCTTCTATGATGTAACATGTTATTGACCATAAAGTACTCTCTGCAGTACCTTATTGCTTTTATGTTATATATCATTATTACATATTTGATTATGGAGTATATTTCCCTACAGGGTTGTGATTATTTAAGGATTATTCACAAAAGATTGACGTAGTTCCTCAGTCTGATTCTGTTGTGATGATTCCATCACGTTCAGTAGACCACGTTGTTGTTCTTGAGGCGGCGACAAAAAAGACTGATTTTAAATCAAACACGATTTCCTCCCCTAACACACACACACACACACACACACACACACACACACACACACACACACACACATTGCTTTGATGGGGGCCGGGGGGGTTGAACTGTCGCTTGTGTTTGTGTGGTTTCTGAGGACTCATTTCATAATACGTTAATAGCAAAATCATTTATTATATAATATATTGTCTGTTTGGTAGAATACGCCCATCGTGAAATCACAAATTTCGCTATTTTGTGACATTTTCTGGATGAAAATCTTTTGGGGATTACAGTAAAAAAATAAAATCTTAATAAGTAGAAAAAATGTAGAAAAGAGTGAATTATACATATCATTGTTGTTTTGTTAAAGAGAGAAATTAAGAAATACATGAATAATGTTGTTTCCATTATATCCCACGAGGCGAGCTTCACTTTCTACAGATTTTTTGGACAGAATAAGCAAAGCTGAGCATTCCACAGATATCAAAGTAAGAAAAACTGCTAATATTCATCTTCACAAAGCTGCAGAAGTGTTGCCTTTATGCATTAAACATTTCTCCACGTGTTACTGAGCCCCGTCACCTCCAGCAGGGGATTAAATGAAGACATCTGGTAATTTATTCCAAAGTGAACATATGTCGAGCTCCTCCTGAACAAGTCTTTTGTTACACTAAAATACATCAGAAATAAGATCTTTAGAGCAGCGATCAGAGGACGGTGGGCCATGAAGTTGTGACATCCTCCATGTGGCGTCATCATGAAACAATGGTCTTCACCCAGATGACCTGAGGGAGCTGTGTGTGTGGAGAAGGTCTGCAGCAGCATCTCTAGATTACGTCTCTCAGTCGTCATGTGACGTCGTCTCAACGACTTAAAGCATCTTTATTGTTTCTTCCTGTTCTCCAAGTTCATTTAGAGGAGCAAATCCCTACAGATTGTTCAGAAGGTTGGACACCTGTGACTCACCTGTCACTGAAAAAAAGTGGGGTGAACTCCAAATTTCAAGGCAACAAACTTAAGTAAAATTTTAAGTTGGGCAGTTAAACCAAATATTTAAAGTTTTGCTTTTTGCTCAACTCTGAAATCAGTTTTTTGTCAACTCAATAGTAAGTTTTTATAACTCATGATTTTACATTGTAATCATTTTTAATCCTTACTTCTGCTCACTTGTAAATTCTCTTGTAAATTGTACTAATTTATAATGTTACATTGTAACAACTCTCCACTTTAATTTGGTTACGTTAGTAAAGCAGAATAATTTAAGAGGAATTTAAAATCACATAGTTTAATCACATGCAAGTCAACTTTATAATTTAGCATTTAACATTGTTTTATTTACACTAAGCAGCATCAAATCCCAAACTAATGAGTCCCAATTCTCCCAGTCGTCGACTTGTGCTCCATTTATATACTTGTAAAATTTGAGATTGAATAAAAGATCAAACATGAGTCATGTGTAAAAGACCATACAGCAGAACAGCTTCATCGGTGTGGGTGAACTTGCATTCATTCATTCATTTCAATCTGAAAAACAAAGATTTCCTTAGTAAAGCAGTCAGAAGGAATTTCAAACATTTTATCAATTTAATGACAATGTAAAATGTAGACTGGACACTAAAGTTGACAATATAATATTCTGTCCCATTTTTAATAAATGTTGCTGCTGTGAAGATGAATTATAACTAACGTATATTCATTTAAAACACTACAACAGTCCAGGTTATTAAAGTCAGCCGTCAGTATAAAACAGAGCAGTCAATTCAATGCATTTCAGCGTTTTCAAACACATGATTCAGTGCAACCAGGAGTGTTATTATCGATTGACTTTACACGTAAGTTGACTTCTAATGTAACCTAGAAGGTGTCGGACATGGAAATATTTATACAACGACTTTTTATAGTACAAAAGCACTGTCAATCAAAAGAAGATGCCCGACAGACCCTCCGATCATCACGCAGAAGCTCAGATGAAAGTCTTTTAACGCATTTTTAGTCAATAAAAGGTTAACACAATTGAACATATGTGATCTTTTTTTACATTTTTGGGGAAGCGGAGCTTCCATTGCATTCTTAAAGAAATCACCACTGCTCGTAGGGGTGAACTTACCAGCTAGCAAGCTGCACACGATGGCAGACAATGCTAATGCTAATACTTTAGGATGTGGGCCGTTAGCTTCCCCTCTTTGAAAGAGCAGCAGCCGCCACTAGAGGCAGCAAAGTGCTACCTGTCCTCCGTGTCCCCATAAACCTGCCTGCTCACCTGCTGACTGTGTAGTAACACTCACCAGATGACACTAAACGTCAGCTAATGATGCGACCGCACTATAGAGTTAGCATTAATACACTAATGGCTGCTGGTGTAACAAGTTAGTGAACTAACTCAATACCAACCAGTCAGAAGATAACATGCCTGTCCTGTTTAAATGGGCCTTTTAATGGATTTAAAGGTTGGTTGGTCATACAACTTTCTAGCTTTGTTGTGCTCACAACAAACATTATTGCCTAAATGTCAATAATTTGTATTTTCAATGACTGTTTTAGGACAACAAATTCTAGTGTATGAGCTGCATATGGATCATAAGTCACGTTACCAGGCAACCAAACCAGAGAGGAACTCATGGGCCCACTGAGGTCCCTCTGGAGGGGAGGTTCTGGTTCTGTTTAAATCTCACTGAACAAAAACGTCATCAACAAAACAATGACTTCCTGTTGGCGACCTGAAGGCTCATGATTCATGAATCATATACGTGTGCATTATAGCTGACAATCATTTATCGAATGAAGGACGACACACAACAGTTAATGAAGCACCTTTTGCTGCGGTGGATCCGGTGGATTCTGCTCTGATGAATATTTGTCACCATAAGAACGACAATAAGAACAAACAGCAGCTTTAATCACACAATAATTAATGTGATTCACTTCAGAGGAGGACACGCACACAGGAAGCACACACACACACACACACACTGTACACACACACACACACACTGTGCACACAACTCTTCAAAACATCTGAGGGAGAATCAAGTGGAGGGATCATTTTTTTCTGTCAAAACATTCCATCAACACAAGATTTCTGAATTTGGTTGTTTGTGTTTGTGAGTGTTTGTGTTTGTGTGTATCAGCACTACTTAATATATTGTGTTTCTTTGTGTTGAAATACACAAACTCAAAGGCATATCTTCTACCATTACATATTTTTATATTTCATTAATTAAACCGAAATATCTAATTCAGAATCAGTCCATCTATGTTTAATGTGTGTTGTTTACTCTCCTCGGACTAACACATGTGTGTGTATGTGTGTGTGTCTGCGTATGTGTGTGTGTGTGTAGAGCATCAGTCTCCGGCACAAAACACAGTGTAATGGAGTCCACCGGGACACGAGCACGTCTACAGTTGCTAGCTGTAAACGGACCTTTGTGAGTCCGTGTGTTAATTGCAGCAGCTCCTCTCTGTCCATGTCTGCAGGTTGTTGGTTAATTGGAGCTTGAGGCTCAGCTCGTTAACTCTGCTGTCATCCGCCTCCTAAACAGCCTCACGCCAATTACTACACACAGACACACACACACACACACACAGCCTTGCTTGTTTGTGCACCTTTTTTGTCATATTTAAATTAGTTTTTGAATTAAAACTTTAGAGACAGAGTAAGTAATGTTTACATAGTTAATGTCCGTTGGTCCATCTTCAAACCGCGTATCCTTCATACGCCGGAGTCCAGCCGTCAGCCAATCACATGACTGACAAACAACCATTCACACACCTACAGGGAATTTAGAGTCATCAATCAGCCTGATCTCCAGCGCATATCTTTGGACTTTGGGAGGAAGCTGGAGTACCAGAGAGAACATGCAGACTCCTGCTGGTTGGAGTCGAACCCATGACCTTCTCACTGTGAGGTGACAGTGCTGACCACCACACCACCGATTTACAACATTTTAATTCAAAATGTAAGAAAGAAATGAACTTCTTTGAATACTTACAACCATACATCTTCACCTCTACACTTCTCGTGTGATACATTCACACAAAGCTGTATTCAAATGAACAACAAGGCTACAATCAAATATGAATACTATATAAAATAGAATAAAGGGGGATGATAACACATATTAAAGCCAGAGGGAAAGTATGCTTACTCACACCAACAGGTGTTACACTGTGACACCTTTGTGCTCCTACAACCCTCAGTTTATCTTCTCAGGTACAGGTGGGAGATTGTTACCTGTGCACGTTCCACAGAGGAGAGAGTGCACCCGTAAAGAAGTCAAAGCTTAATGAGTTAAAGCGTCATTCTGTGTACGGACAGCGTGGAGAAGGAGCCGTGGTGGCGAGCGGCGCCCTCGTTCCCGTGCTGCCTCTCGTTGAGCCGGCGGTCAGAGTCACGTCTCGAACGTTCCGCCGTTCGTACCGGACGATGCGCTGCTCGACGAGCTGGTGAGGCACGGGACGGTGGTATAACAGATGAGGAAGGTGTCCTCAGGGTGTAAGTCTCCTCTGCTGAGACATGTGGTGTCTCACAGGAGACAGCTCCACATGGTCCTCACCAAGACCCAGGCTCTCAACCTGGTGACCAAGGTGAGGATCGAGGGGTTTGAATACGTGATGTTCGCTACATCGGACGATGGGAGGTGTTTCCGTTGAGGTGGAGAGGGGACGCCTGGCGAGGGGTTGTCCAGTGAAGACCCCCTCCTCTCAGGACCAGAAACGCCAAGGACGAAGAGGGGATGGTAGAGACCCGGCCGGTCTGTCAGGTGAGTGGGGGGTGAGTGTAGGAGTGGATGGGGGGGGGTGAATGTAGCCCAGTGGGCCAGTCTCGTGTGTGACTGAGTGAAAGATGGGATGGGTGGGGTGAGTCGGGAGAGCGACGGTAAAGGAGTTCGGGGGGGCGCGTTGGTGGGATGGGCATCTCCGACAGCGAGGAGGAGATGGAGGGGGGGGGGCTTTTAGGAGACTTCATCCAGCAGGAGGTCTTCAGGCTGAGGAAGCTCCTCCTCAAGCTCAAACAGGAAGGGGGGAGCACTACCGGGACCGAGTGGGCCGTCCAGCTGAGGAGGATCCTGAGCAGGGGGGGCGGCCCACTGACAGAAGGTGATGGAGGACTACGGCGGAGTCCAGATCACCTAATTGATTACACTAGACACATTTTATATGATATACCTGTTAGATTGTCCACGTGTAAAATTAGGTTTACGTAAAATAAAGATTTCTCTCTCTCTCATTATCGTTCCGTGTGGGCAGATTACAGCCTTTTCAATGAAACCCTCCTCTTAATAGTAAGGTACAGCTGTGTGAGTGTGTGTGTGTGTCTGTTATTGAGTGTTTGCACGTGTCTCACTGTGTGTGTGTCCCACTGTGTGTGTCTCACTGTGTGTGTGTCCCACTGTGTGTTGAGTCCCATCAGTCAGTACTTGATTGACAGACTCGAGGACGGTGTGTGCTGCAGCTCAGCTTCATTAGCACAGGTGTTGGAGTGTGCGTGTGAGTATGACTTTGTGTTTGTGTGTGTCTGTGTGTCAGCGTCACATACTCGGGGGGCAGCGCACCCTGGTGGTCTAGTGCAATACAACGCTTATTTATTCAGGAATCAGGAATCGTTTATTGCCATCATATGTCAGACAAATTTGACTTGACAGACAGTACGACAATGACAACAGACAGTAGTGCATCAATAAGATAAAAATATAGTGAAATATATGCTATGGGTTAGTAAGCTAAAGCTATGGGTTGGTTAAGTTAAGAAATGAAGATTTTGTGAGGTGAGTTTTGTGTACAACAGATGAACAGGAGCTACACAGGTCTTAGAAGAGCCAATAAAAGTTTCTGGCTTTTAACAACAATCACAGGCTGGATCCCTCTGCTGAGGGGACAAATAAGTCGTTTTTTGTAAAGGTGTACAAGCAATGATGCTTAAAATGACATGTGGAAATGTTGGAAACCAGTGGGTCAAAACCCTGGGGCCCGTAGAGGACTACGCCACCCCGAGCACCAGAACCAGGCATCAGCAACAGATGGAAGCAATGAAAGCTGCATTCAGTGTAGCGACCAGCAGGGGGCGACTCCTCTGCTCCCATAGACGTCTATGAGGAAATGACTCTACTTCTGTGTGGTGACCAGCAGGGGGTGACTCCTCTGCTCCCATAGACGTCTATGAGGAAATGACTCTACTTCTGTGTAGTGACCAGCAGGGGGCGGCTCCTCTGCTCCCATAGACGTCTATGAGGAAATGACTCTACTTCTGTGTAGTGACCAGCAGGGGGCGACTCCTCTGCTCCCATAGACGTCTATGAGGAAATGACTCTACTTCTGTGTGGTGACCAGCAGGGGGTGACTCCTCTGCTCCCATAGACGTCTATGAGGAAATGACTCTACTTCTGTGTAGTGACCAGCAGGGGGCGGCTCCTCTGCTCCCATAGACGTCTATGAGGAAATGACTCTACTTCTGTGTAGTGACCAGCAGGGGGCGACTCCTCTGCTCCCATAGACGTCTATGAGGAAATGACTCTACTTCTGTGTAGTGACCAGCAGGGGGCGACTCCTCTGCTCCCATAGACGTCTATGAGGAAATGACTCTACTTCTCTCTTGATTTATTCCCTCAGTAAACATTGTAAACATGAGTTTATTGTCTCAGTCTCTAGTTTCAAGTCTTCATCAATTCAGCATGATGTTCAAACAAATGTTTGTAGGTTAATATGAACAGACTGGTTATATTTCCTCTCAGCGTATAACGATCAGAGTTATGAAACACTGAGGAAGAAAATAAAATAAACATTTCCTGTGACACCCAGCACACACACACACACACACACACACACACACGGACTGTCTCTGTAATTGTTTCACTGGTTGTGTGTTGTTGTCGTGTGTGTTTCCCTGTTCGCACACAGTTCCCTGCGGGCTCCACACATCCAGCTACTGAAGCCTTGTTAGAGCTTATAATGAGCCATACAAGTGCTCAACTGTACCTAACATGCATGTGAATTTTACCTGTCAGCACACACACACACACACACACACAAACACACACACACACACACACAGGCTCTCCCACAGGAACAAATAAAGCCATATTGTTGCTGGTCTGATTGCTGTGATAATTAATGTAGCATACGAGCAGAACAACAACAGGACCAATTAGAGAGGGAGAGAGATGGGGGGGGGGGGGGGGGTGAGAGGGAGGGACAAGTTGACCCTCCCATTGAAGTAACAGTAAATATATAAATACATATACAGAAAGCACTTATTCTTCAGCACAATATTTTTATTAGTATTTATTATTGATATGTTCATTTGTCGGTTTCTTTTTTAATGGATTGTGTGATGTGATGAAGCTGCCAAATTTCATACGGTTCATCCTCGGGGAACCTGAATAATAAACAGGTCTCAGTATTTCAGATATGTATTGAAGAATATCAATAACAATAGATTGATGAAAAATTATGAATTCTAATTTCTGTAAAAATAATGTGATAAAGGTTTATAGTTTTTTGTTAATTTAACCCTTAAATATGTTTGATCATTATTAACTTTCTTGACTTTTAATAATAATAGAATTCCATTTTATTCATGACGCACTTTTTAATTCACAAGAATCTCAGAGTTCCAGATAAAAAATGTTTGGAAATAGAAGAGAGAGTTTGGAACATTTATTAGAGCTTGGTGAAGAGCCTGCTGAGGAACTTACTGTGGAGCTTGGTGAGGAACTTGGTGAGGAGCTTGTTGAGGAGCTTGTTGAGGAGCTTGTTGTGGTACTTGGTGTGGAGCTTGTTGAGGAGCTTGGTCAGGAGCTTGGTGAGGAGCTTGGTGTGGAGCTTGGTGAGGAGCTTGGTCAGGAGCTTGGTGAGGAGCTTGGTGAGGAGCTTGGTGAGGAGCTTGGTCAGGAGCTTGGTGAGGAGCTTGGTGAGGAGCCTGTTGAGGAGCTTGGTGTGGAACTTGATGTGGAGCTTGGTGTGGAGCTTGTTGACGATCTTGGTCAGGAGCTTGGTGTGGAGCTTGCTGAGGAGCTTAGTCAGGAGCTTGGTGAGGCGCTTGGTGTGGAGTTTGGTGTGGAGCTTGGTCAGGAGCTTGGTGAGGAGCTTGGTGAGGAGCTTGGTGTGGAGCTTGGTGTGGAGCTTGCTGAGGAGCTTGGTCAGGAGCTTGGTGAGGAGCTTGGTGTGGAGCTTGGTGTGGAGCTTGTTGAGGATCTTGGTCAGGAGCTTGGTGTGGAGCTTGCTGAGGAGCTTGGTCAGGAGCTTGGTGGGGAGCTTGGTGAGGAGCTTGGTCAGGAGCTTGCTCAGGAGCTTGGTGTGGTACTTGGTGTGGAGCTTGCTGAGGAGCTTAGTCAGGAGCTTGGTGAGGAGCTTGGTGTGGAGCTTGGTGAGGAGCTTGGTCAGGAGCTTGGTGAGGAGCTTGGTGAGGAGCTTGGTGAGGAGCTTGGTGTGGAGCTTGGTGAGGAGCTTGGTCAGGAGCTTGGTGAGGAGCTTGGTGAGGAGCCTGTTGAGGAGCTTGGTGTGGAACTTGATGTGGAGCTTGGTGTGGAGCTTGTTGACGATCTTGGTCAGGAGCTTGGTGTGGAGCTTGCTGAGGAGCTTAGTCAGGAGCTTGGTGAGGCGCTTGGTGTGGAGCTTGGTGTGGAGCTTGGTCAGGAGCTTGGTCAGGAGCTTGGTGAGGAGCTTGGTGAGGAGCTTGGTGTGGAGCTTGGTGTGGAGCTTGCTGAGGAGCTTGGTCAGGAGCTTGGTGAGGAGCTTGGTGTGGAGCTTGGTGTGGAGCTTGTTGAGGATCTTGGTCAGGAGCTTGGTGTGGAGCTTGCTGAGGAGCTTTGTCAGGAGCTTGGTGTGGAGCTTGTTGAGGAGCTTGGTCAGGAGCTTGCTCAGGAGCTTGGTGTGGTACTTGGTGTGGAGCTTGCTGAGGAGCTTAGTCAGGAGCTTGGTGAGGAGCTTGGTGTGGAGCTTGGTGAGGAGCTTGGTCAGGAGCTTGGTGAGGAGCTTGGTGTGGAGCTTGGTGAGGAGCTTGGTGTGGAGCTTGGTGAGGAGCTTGGTGAGGAGCTTGGTGTGGAGCTTGGTGAGGAGCTTGGTCAGGAGCTTGGTGAGGAGCTTGGTGTGGAGCTTGGTGAGGAGCTTGGTGTGGAGCTTGGTGAGGAGCTTGGTTTGGGGACCAAGTTTTTGGTAGATTTATAGGTGCGGTAGGAGATTTTTGTGCATTTCCACCGTAGAGATACAAATTCAACAAGTAAGGGCAATTTTTGTCAAATAAGCAGTTTCAAAAGATATTATAGATAAGAGCCATTATAAGTACAATTTAAGTGATACAATTTGTTATTTCTACAGTGTGTTAGTCTTTAGTCTAGGTATAGTCTTTTTGGAAGGTTGAAGACCAGTGGAGCTGCTGCATTCTGGATGAGCTGCAGAGGTGGAATGGAGCAGGGAGACCTGCCAGGAGCGAGTTACAATAGTCCAGGAGATGACAAGAACCTGAATCAGTACCTGCGCTGTCTTCTGAGTGAGAAGGGGTCGTATTCTCCTGATGTTGTAGAGCGTGGACCTGCAGGATCGTGTTGTGATGTTGGGAGTCAGGCAGAGTTGGCTGTCAAGTGTCACACTGAGGTTCCTATCAGTCAGAGTGGGCTTTAACACAGAGTTGCCAAAGTTAACAGTCAGGTCCTGGGGAGGAGTCTTTCCCGGGGAAGAGAAGTTGTTCAGTCTTGTCGGAGTTGGTCTCCAGGTGGTGAGCGGACCTCCACTGAGAGATGTCAGTCAGACAATCAGAGATCTGTGTGAGGGGAGAGAATTAGTTGGGAGTCATCAGCGTAGCTGTGGTAGGAGAAACCATGCGAGTGAATGACTGAGAGTTGGTGTAGATAGAGAAGAGGAGGGGACCCAGGACGGAGCCCTGAAGAACTCCAGTAGTAAGAGGACAAAGTTCTGACACAGATCCTCCAGGTTACCTGGTAGGTGCGTCCATCAAGGTAGGACGAAAGAAGGGAGAGAGCAGAGCCTGAGACACAAAATTCCTGAAGGGAGGAGATCAGGATCTGGTGGTTTACTGTGTCAAATGCTGCAGGTCCAGAAGGACGAGGACGGAGGAGAGAGAGGCGGCTCTAGCAGCGTGGAGATGCTCTGAGACAACGAGAAGAGCAGTCTCTGTGGAATGTCCCACCTTGAAGCCTGACTGGTGGGGGTCAAGGAGGTTGTTACGGTGGAGATAGGAAGAGAGATGGTTAAAGATGCACGTTCAAGAGTTTTGGACAGAAAGGGAAGAAGAGATCTGTACGGTCTGTAGTTGTTTTCTTCATAAGGGTTGTGGGTGGGTTTCTTCAGTGGGTTAACGCCTCCTTCAGAGATTTGGGGAAACAGCCAGATAACAGAGCATTGTTAATGGGACAGGTGAGGAAAGGAAGAAGGTCAGGAGCGATATACTGTAGATTATAGGATGGAATAGGG
Organism: Pungitius pungitius; assembly: GCF_949316345.1. NCBI lineage: Eukaryota > Metazoa > Chordata > Actinopteri > Perciformes > Gasterosteidae > Pungitius > Pungitius pungitius. The sequence goes on from NC_084913.1 coordinate 843,280, forward strand.
TCAAGAGGGCAGGTGGTGGGACGGGCAGAGGTTACCAAGGTAAGAACTTGGGTAGTAGACAGGGGGTGAAAGAGGGAAGCGAGGGAGATAGAGGTGAAGTTGGTGGGATACAGGTGGAAGGAGGTGGGTTATCTTGGTTAAAGATACTTAATCCGATTTCAAGTCTCTGTGTGTCTCAAGTCTCTTTTGGGTGTTCTAGATGTTCTTAATGTCCTTGATAATCTTAATATTCGGGATGCTATGGTGTTCTTAAAGTTCTGGATGTTTTATTTGTTTTTTTATGTCCTGGATCTTCTGGATTTTCCAGTGATCCCATTGAAGAGTGAGTTACAGGCCATTCTTGAGGAGATAAAGGCGTGAACTAGCTTCTCTGTGTCAGACAGGGTAAAAGTGGGCGGAGTTTGGCGATGTTGTGGGATGATAAGAAGAGGTTTTTCACAGGTATTTTATCATATCATGAAGCTTTATGTGGACTTCTATGTGTCTCTGTCCCTCTCATGAGACATTGGAGACAGAGAGAGGGATGGAGGCGACTGCCTCTGTCTCTCTCTCTCTCTCACATTGAGACCACATGAGGGACATGCAGGTGTAATTAAAAGCAGCAGAGACACTTTCACCAGCCTGGAAACATGTGGCAACTTGTTAATTCCCCCCCCCCCCTCCTCCCCCTGCCCCCCCCCCCCCCCCCTCACAGGCTCCCAGTGGAGAGGAGACAGATGGGCTGAGACTCCTGAGGCAGCAGGAGGGAGACTTTTAAGGAGACAAAGTGTGTTTAGTCTTCACACTGGTTACATCTATCTATCTATTTATCTATCTATCTATCTATCTATCTATCTATCCATCCATCCATCCATCCATCCATCCATCCATCCATCCATCCATTCATCCATCCATCCATCCATCTATCTATCTATAGAGAAGTAGATGTTGGATATGCACATGTCTTCATGAAGGATTTAAAGAGACAAAGACGGTTACTGTTTGAAAGAGAGACCTAAATCTTATTTCAACAGTTTCTTTAACAGCTTGACTCCAACTCTTTTTACAGTGTGTTTGTGTGTATTTGTGTGTGTGTGTGTGTTTGTGTGTTGTAGTTGTTGAATCTCTCTCTGTATGTCAGTAGTTATTATAAATACGCTGACATGTTGGCTGGTTAATTAAGGTGTATAATTCTTGTTGTTCAGTGCCGTCACATAAAGAGCGGTGATAATAGACTGTGTGTGTGTCTGTGTGTGTGTGTCTGTGTGTGTGTCTGTGGATGATAATTGGATGAAGGTTGGTGCTGTGTAATAATTGGACGTCTGAACCTCAAACACGCTGACAGCAGCAGCCTGAAGCCTCCGTCGTGTTTGTTTTAAACGTAAAGAGAACAAACAGCGGCGGTGTTTACTCCCACTGACAGTAAACACACCACGAGCCCCACAGAGGACTCTCTCTCTCACCCCACCCCCCCTCTCCCTCTCTCTCCCTCTCTGTCTCTCCCATATCAAACTGAAACAGTGCTTATTGGAGGCTGCTGTATGTCTTTACATGTCTTCTTTCTTCTTTATATAAAGTCTATTATTGTAACAGCAACAGACAACTTGTTCATTTTGGATTAAGGTTCATTTGTAAACAAATTTTATGAATGAATGATTTATTTTGTTTCTCTAGTTTTTCAATCAAAATGCTTAAATAATACTATTAAATATGATTGAAAAATGCTTTTCAGTAGAGCTTTTTATAAAAAAATAAAATGTTTAGAAAAAAATGTGTTTATTTATGTATTTGACATATTTTACCTGCTTCTGTTTTCACTTAATTTATTTAATATACTTATTCAGTGATTGTCAATAATAAACCAATACATTGGGTCATGTTGAAATGTTAAAAAAAACCATTAAAAGATACATCATTATTTAATAGTTTCCCCACATATTAAAATAACAATAGACATGTTTATGTAAATGTTAATGTAACAGAATTGTGAAGCAATAAAAGGAAGTCGTCTCGCTGCTCATTCTTTGTTCTCTGCTGCCACCTACAGGCGGCAACTGGGACTACAGGACAAGCTCACACACACACACTCACATTAAAATACACACACACACATCTGGATTCTCATGTGGATTTACTTCTCTGTGATAGAAAGTGATCTACAAACTGTGATGTCATCATCCGGAGAGGAGATTCATTCAGATTATTATTAAAGATCACGTGTTGATCACATGTTCTCAGAGAATAAATCTCACAGCGCATCGGAGGAAGTTTGGATTCATGCTGACTTTACAAAAAAGATCAATCACTAACATCGAGTAAGGCCCTGAGCCGCTAATCAATACCAATAAACATAATATTGGTACATGAACTAGTGCAGCGCTCTAAACACACTCAAGGCAGGTCACATGGTGAAAAATGAACAAAGCAATAATAATGTGAAGAGCGATGTGATGACGTCATTAACAAAACTCAAACAAAAGCGGCCTCACAGGTTAAAAGCAGCTCGCCCTCAGTGTTGATGTATTGATCCTGTAGTAAAAGTACACATATGTAGCACATAGACACACAATCTGCTTGTAACTAAACGTTTCTCCTGCAGCTTAAATCCTCACTGATGTCACCGCTCTTCTTCTTCTTCTTCTTCTTCTTGTTTTTGCAGAGGACATTTTTAACATTGTAGAGTTTGACAGGATTCTTCAACTCGTGTTTTTTTCTCTTTTTGTCCCAACCAGCAGGATTAAAAACTGAAAAGGTGTCAATAAATAAATGGATGGATGTAAGAATAAATGAATCATGGAAGGATGAATGAATAGATGGGTCAATTGATTGGTGAGAGAATTAATTGATGGAGGTAAGAATGGATGGATGCATGGTCGGATAGAACAATAGATGGATGGATCAAACAATGGATGGATGGATGGGTGAATGGATTGATCAATGATTGGATGGATAGGTTAATAGATTGATGGATGGATGGGTGGAGGGATGATCAAACAATGGATGAATGGATGGGTGGATGGATGGGTGGATGGATCAATGAAAGAATGGATAGGTTGATGGATAGATTGATGGATGAATGGATGGATTGATGGATGAATGGGTGGATGGGTGGATGGATGGATCAATGAATGGATGGATAGAACAATGGATGGATGGGTGGATGGATGCGGCTCCGCTGCCACAGCGCCCTGCTCTGAACCCTCCTTTGTACCAGAATTAGGGAGTGTTGAAAAGGTGGAGAGAGAGAAAGTGGCTGCTCTCTCGCTTAATTTCCCCCAGCGCCGGTGCTTCAGCCGAAATCTAATTTGAGTGAAAAATGGCAATCCAGCTGTTCGGTTGACAGAGAGCAACCAAAACAAGTTTTCTTTCAGCCGCGGCGGCCATCTTTATCTGCACATCAATGGCTGCCGAGCGGAGGCTGAGCGAGGGCGGTAATTACAGGGTTTGCGTGTGTGTGTGTGTGTGTGTGTGTGAGTGTGTGTGTGTGTGTGAGTGTTTGTGTGTGTGTGTGTGAGTGTGTGTGTGTGTGTAGCTCCTCCTCCCTCCTTAATGTGACGAGTGAACGCAGAGAATGAAGGTATCGAGGCTGCAATGATTGTAACCAGAGGGAGGGGGAGTTATTGGGTTTCTGCTCTCCCTTTATCTCTCTCTACTTCCCCTCGTTTGCTTTGTGTCATCAGGTAGGATTTGATGAACTGGGAGTTAAATACCCCCCCCCCCTCCCAAATCTATTATGCAAACAGAAGTGGTTAATTGTCCACATATTTGCATGCAGCGGGTAAATAAATTATACAAGGTCCCCGTTGCTTAGCAACTAAGAAGGGTGACAGCGTGTGAGGGAGGGGGGGGGAGCTGACTTTTGTGATTGGAAGGTCAGGGATGACATGAAGATGTCACTGAGTGCAATCAGAAGACAAAAGGTCACTAGGAAGAGGAAGAAGAACATGAAAAAAGGGAGGAGGAAGAAGAGGAAGTTCCTTCACCTCTGGAACATCCTGGAGTTTAAAATACTTTAAATGAGGTAGAGAAGAATTTTCTGCTTTGAGGACGCCCTGACCGGCCTGAGACTAGAGACGGATTGTTTTTTACAAAGGGAATGAATCAAGAGAGAAGTAGAGTCATTTCCTCATAGACGTCTATGGGAGCAGAGGAGTCGCCCCCTGCTGGTCACTGCACAGAAGTAGAGTCATTTCCTCTTAGACGTCTATGGGAGCAGAGGAGTCGCCCCCTGCTGGTCACTACACAGAAGTAGAGTCATTTCCTCATAGACGTCTATGGGAGCAGAGGAGTCGCCCCCTGCTGGTCACTACACAGAAGTAGAGTCATTTCCTCATAGACGTCTATGGGAGCAGAGGAGTCGCCCCCTGCTGGTCACTACACAGAAGTAGAGTCATTTCCTCATAGACGTCTATGGGAGCAGAGGAGTCGCCCCCTGCTGGTCACTACACAGAAGTAGAGTCATTTCCTCATAGACGTCTATGGGAGCAGAGGAGTCGCCCCCTGCTGGTCACTACACAGAAGTAGAGTCATTTCCTCATAGACGTCTATGGGAGCAGAGGAGTCATTTGCAGTAATTAAATTTACTCTGACAGTATAAGTTGTTATCTGCACACATCTCTTCTGCACTTTCAAACAACGTTTTCTCGACTCTACCCAAACACCTGACAGGTCGGAAGCTCTCCTTGTCTCCTCCCTCCTTGTGTCCTTGTCTCCTCTCCGGCTCACACTGCTTCGCTGCGGGTTCCGCCATCTTTATGAGCATCATCACCGTTAATACCGTCAGGCTTCCTCCTCCTCTAATTGGCTCCGCGCCCCAATTAGCTCCGGCTGTTAGCACCTGCACCCCCACCCCCCCCCAGAAACACCAAAAAGATTAGTGGCGCCGAGTTGGAGAACTTAATTAATGAATTAATAATGAGTGATTATTAGTAGAGGGAAGGCGATGGTGGGACTCTGAGGTGTAAAGACCTTTTTGTGCCTCAGGTGTCAACGAGTGGAGACGTTTAGCGGCGTGAAATCTGAATTATGGAGACGAAGGAGCACTTAGTGACACTTTATTCACTCACTCGACTCAAAGAGACTCCTGGTGCATCTACTGATGATCCTTAAACATTTTAGAGTTGTGATAAAACCCTGGAAAAGTTAAAGAAAATACCCAGAGTGCACTGCAGCAGTGGGACACTAACGCCATCATTTATTCTTCAGTTTATTAGGTCTGTGCTTAAAGAGATTTGATATCAAATAGAAAAATAGAGAATAATCCCTTATGTGTCCTCTCCACGTTCTCCTCCTCTCCTCTCCACCCTTCCTTCCCCGCCATTTTTCCTCTTCCTACATTCACCTCTTCCTTCTTTCATTTCATTCTCTCTCGTCCCCTTGTTTCCTTTTTTCATTTCCTTCTCTCTCGTCCCCTCGTTTCCTTCTCTCGAAAGCGCCGTCTCGACTTCAATGAAAACGTCTACAAGGTCCACAAAGTGAACGGGAGAAAAAAACAGATGCTTCTTTACTCTGTTGATAATAACAGGATCACAACGAGCTGAACATGTATGTTACATACATGAACCTTTCGTGTTACATACATGAACATATGTGTTACACACATGAACCTTTCGTGTTACATACATGTTACATACATTAACATACATGTTACATACATGAACATACGTGTGACTCTGGTGCTCTCTGCGCCACATGGTTTATGAATAAAAACACATTTACCAGTTTGATAGAGAATAATCTTCCACTAACTTTTGCTTTTGGTGCCAGGACTTTAAACCTGGGCCTGAATGCATGCAGGCTGTTCTCCTCCTCATGAGGAGGTGCTCCTTGGGCCTCCTTGTGGTGCTTGTTTAGTGCTGCAGAAAATCATTTTCTCTCTCTTTCTACGTCCCACTTGTCTTTTCTTAAATGTCGCTTTCTGTCGTTTTCATAATCTGTGAAGTGACGATATCGTCCTGCCTGGAATGCAAAGACTCGATTGGTCGAGTTGTGTCATGTGTTTACCTCGAATAAACACGACCAATAGAAGACATGACCAATAGAAGACATGACCAATAGAATACGACCAATAGAAGACACAACCAATAGAAAACACAACGGGGTCCGGATGGTTTTGCGATAACGTCTCCTTGTGTCATGGGGCTGATTGGAAGGAGTGGACATCTGTGGTGACGTCATCCAGATGTTCAAGCCTCAAGTTCAGTATTCATGCCGTCATCAACTTGTTTTTCGCTCCAAATGGACAGGAAGTGACCATCTATGGACTGATGAGGACATAGAGACGATGTCCCAGGTCCCTGCCCTAAAGCATCCCCTCTTAATGGTCTGTTTGACTCTAAATGGACCATCATCCACTAAATGAACATCATGCTGCATTGAAGAAGACTTGAAACTAGAGACTGAGACCATAAACTCATGTTTACAATGTTTACTGAGGGAATAAATCAAGAGAGAAGTAGAGTCATTTCCTCATAGACGTCTATGGGAGCAGAGGAGTCGCCCCCTGCTGGTCACTACACAGAAGTAGAGTCATTTCCTCATAGACGTCTATGGGAGCAGAGGAGTCGCCCCCTGCTGGTCACTACACAGAAGTAGAGTCATTTCCTCATAGACGTCTATGGGAGCAGAGGAGTCGCCCCCTGCTGGTCACTACACAGAAGTAGAGTCATTTCCTCATAGACGTCTATGGGAGCAGAGGAGTCGCCCCCTGCTGGTCACTACACAGAAGTAGAGTCATTTCCTCATAGACGTCTATGGGAGCAGAGGAGTCGCCCCCTGCTGGTCACTACACAGAAGTAGAGTCATTTCCTCATAGACGTCTATGGGAGCAGAGGAGTCGCCCCCTGCTGGTCACTACACAGAAGTAGAGTCATTTCCTCATAGACGTCTATGGGAGCAGAGGAGTCGCCCCCTGCTGGTCACTACACAGAATGACGCTTTAACTTGAAGGTTGCTCCATGTTTATTTAGACGCTTAAACATTTAGTGGTCATATCTGCTGTCATGTGTACTATGCCAGCATTTCATTTGGGGTTTTAAAAATTCTATATATGTATATATATATTTATCCAAAGTGACTCACAATAAGAGCATTTCAACCAGAAGGATACAAACTACAAAAAAAGTGCAATTTCATCAAATAAGCCGATGTACAACTAGTTCTAGATCAGATCCATTATGAGTCCAGTTTAAGGTCTACAGTGTGTTAGTGTTTAGTCTGAAGAGGTGAGTCTTTAGTGTGAAGATGTGAAGGCTCTCTGTGGTCCTGATGTCATCACAGAGCTCCTTCCACCATCTAAGAGCAGGACAGCAAAGAGTGGAGATCTAGTCCAGTGTTTTGCTCTCAGTGAGGAACAAGCAGCTTAGAACCTGATGAAATAATAATTCTAACTTTGTGGGTTTAAATCTCTGCTGTCACTCCTTCTGGCTTGATATAGATAATATCAGGGTTTTTACGTACATATGTGTATATGTATATATATATATATATATCAATATGAATTGACTTCAGATGAATTCCCTTAGAAACATACGAGGTCGTCATCATTCCTTCGTCTTCAGATTTAAACCTTTTGTCATTTTTATGTAGCGAGGGTTATTTTTCGGGGGCTTTCTCTTCTTCTTGCCGGATGAGCAGTGAGACGAAGGAGGGAGGGAGAGAGGAAAGAGAGAAGGAGAGGAGGAGAGGAGACAAAAGTCCAGCTGTGCGACGAACGTGAGGAAGAATGAAACGGATCTCTATTACCATAAAAATCACTCACACACACACACACACACACACACACACACGCACACACACACGCACACGCACACACGCACACACACACGCACACACGCACGCACACACACGCTCGGTGAGATGTTGCACAAACACACTCTGGTTTCCTGTGAACACGTTGGCTGCTGCCTGGTATTTTGATCAAGTCGCTTATTTATCGGGCGATGAAATTAAGTTAATTGCTTATTGGTATTTTAATTAAGTTTCTTTTAGCGCCGTGGTTGGAGTGATTTTTTGGAGTATTTATTGGTATTTTAATGAAGTATTATTTGGCTGCTGACTCGGCGGGGGAGCAGCTGAACAGCCATACACACAGCAGGTGGCCCAAAGGCGCACACACACACCCTCAGACACACACACACACACACCATATGAACACTTATACACAAACATGTAGACAGGATGACGGATTAACACACAAACAAGCATAAATCCACTCAAAAACTCACACAACACAGCGACAAACTTTAAACAACATTTAAACATTAAATCATAACAGAAAATATGTTTTAACGCAGACATTTAAACACACACAGATTCATTCATACTGTCCATAACAATTCAGTGTCTTTGTTCACACAAGTCATGATATTTAGATGTTTCCCACAAAGCAGAAATGCTGCTGATCATTTATTGTGTTAATATCGCACACACACAGACACACACACACACACACGTTAGGGTTGAATTCCCTGCGGAACAGGAAACCAACCGTTATTCTTTGTGTTGTCTCGAGGTCAGAGGAGACTTCTGGGTAGTGAGACGGGACTGCACGGTGTCAAACACACACACAGACACACACACACACAAATACACACACACACACACAAATACACACACATACAGGCTGAAGGCTGTGAGAACATTTTCTTGTGGCCTCGAGGTGTCAGAAGCACCCATCAAACCACCAACAACTAATTATTACCTTCCTTTTCTTTCTCACCTTGTGTGTGTGTGTGTCTGTGTGTGTGTGTCTGTGTGTGTGTACCGGCCCTCGGGGTCCGCTGGTGTACATAATAGCTTTTTGAAGAGATTGTCGGTTTGTAAAGACGTTTGATTGACACCTCCTGATGCCTCAATCCAATTAAAGAGAGAGAGGTCCTTTGTGTACACTAAAGTGTGTGTGTGTGTGTGTGTGTGTGTGTGTGTGTGTGTGTGTGTGAGCAAGCCGTATCGTGCGTGTTTACAATCTCTCACACTTAAACAATTTATTCATAAATAAGGAGATTTATTGACTGACTGAAGACATCTGAAAATCCATTTGAACAATTCTTTTACTTTTTTAATTTTTTTAATATTCAGAATAATTATTTAAACTAAATCGTAATTTCTTTAATTTACTTTTCGGCCCATCGATGACTTTCTCAATTATAATGACCATAAAGTTCCTAATTCCTCATGCATTCTATATAAGACATTACAATCAGAATAAGAATGTATGGAATAACTATTGCTGGATGAAATAG